>NW_022985518.1:527320-580626 GCF_010093505.1 Neohortaea acidophila
TCTACTACCAGCGTATCCACGCCGACCGTCAATGCCACTACCAGCGTTACAACACCGACCGTCAATGCCACGAGCAGCGTGTCCACCCCCACCGTCAACGCCACTAGCAGCGTGTCCACCCCGGCTGTCAATGCCACTACCAGCGCTTCCACCGCACAGTCGACCGTCAGCAGCTCTTCCACCTCGACAAGCAGCTCCGCGGTGAATGGAACCATCACCTCCGCGTCTACAAGCACACCCGCGGTCAATGCAACGACCTCTTCCACGGCTACGAGCTCTCTCGGTGTCAAGGTGACCGGAAGTGTCTCGGTCAATGCAACCGTCTCTGTCACGTCGACTAGCACTCCTGCCATCAACGCGACCAGCATTACTTCCGCTACCTCTGTTGTGTCTACTAGCACTCCTGCCGTCAACGCAACCAGCATCACTTCCGCTACCTCTGTTGTGTCTACTAGCACTCCCGCCGTCAACGCATCCAGCATCACTTCCGCTACCTCTGTTGTGGCTACTAGCACTCCTGCTGTCAACGCAACCAGCATCACGACCCCTGAGGTGAATAGCACGACAAGCGTGACCTCTTCTGTTTCGACCACAGCTACGTCTCCTGCAGTGAACGGCACGACGAGCGCTTCTTCTGCCAGCACCACGTCAACTGCAGTGAACAGCACGACCAGCGTTGCGTCTGTTGCGTCTACTAGCACGACCTCTCCGGCCGTGAACAGCACGACCAGCGTTGCGTCTGTTGCGTCTACCAGCACGACCTCTCCGGCAGTGAACAGCACGACCAGCGTTGCGTCAACCAGCACTACCTCTCCGGCCGTGAACAGCACGACCAGCGTTGCATCTGTTGCGTCAACCAGCACCACCTCTCCGGCAGTGAACAGCACGACCAGCGTCGCATCTACCAGCACCACCTCTCCGGCAGTGAACAGCACGACCAGCGTTGCGTCTACTAGCACGACCACCCCCACCTCTGTCGCGTCTACCAGCACAACCTCTCCGGCAGTGAACAGCACAACTAGTGCGGTCTCTTCTGCTTCCAGCAGCACCACGTCTCCTGCAGTGAACAGCACAACCAGCGTGGCCTCTTCTGCGTCCACCACCACACCCGCTGTCAATGCAGTGAACAGCACATCCAGTGCAGGCTCCACTGCATCTACAAGCACAGCATCGCCTGCTGTGAACAGCACGACTAGCGCAGCGTCTACGACCTCTCCCGCAGTGAACAGCACGACCACTCCGGCCAGCACAGCTAGCACTGCCTCTCCAGCAGTTAACAGCACGACTACCTCAGCGAGCACTACCAGTGCAGCTTCCACAGCCTCTCCGGCAGTGAACAGCACTGCCAGCGTGGCCAGCACAGCTTCGACTACGTCGAACAGCACGGTCAGCGCAGCTTCTCCTACGTCTACAAGCACAACCGCGAGCGTTTCCACATCGACAACAACAGCCGCGTCTTCTACGACGTCTTCAAGCTCGAGCGCATCGTCTGCCTCTACTACGAGCGCGTCGTCTGCCTCTACTGCCTCTCCTACGAGCGTAGCCTCCTCGCCTACGAGCGCGTCGTCTGCCTCTACTGCCTCTCCTACGAGCGCATCGTCTGCCTCTTCTACGAGCGTGGTGTCTGCCGCCTCTACTACGAGCGCAGCCTCTTCGCCTACCAGTGCAGCCTCCTCGGCTACCAGTGCAGCTTCTCAAGCCTCTCAAGTCAGCGCAGCTTCTTCGGCCACCAGCGCGGCCTCTTCGCCTACCAGCGCTGCTTCATCGCCCACCAGCGCAGCCTCATCGCCCACCAGTGCGGCCTCGTCGCCTACGACCGCAGCCTCTTCGCCAACCAGTGCAGCTTCTCCCACCAGTGCGGCCTCTTCGCCTACAAGCGCAGCCTCTCCAACCAGCGCAGCCTCATCGCCGACCAGCGCAGCGTCTCAAGCAACATCATCCTCCACGACTACGAGCGCAGCTTCTTCGCCTACCAGTGCAGCGTCTCAAGCGACGTCGGCCTCTACGACTACGAGCGCAGCCTCTGCAACCAGCGCTGCTTCTTCGGCTACCAGTGCAGCCTCTTCGCCCACCAGCGCAGCGTCTCCAACCAGCGCAGCCTCTTCGCCTACAAGCGCAGCCTCTCCAACCAGCGTTGCCTCTTCGGCAACCAGCGCTGTCTCTTCTCCTACAAGTGCAGCCTCTCCAACCAGCGTTGCCTCTTCGCCTACAAGCGCAGCCTCTTCCCCGACGAGCGTCGCATCTCAAGCATCTCAGGCAAGCGCGGCCTCTTCCCCTACGAGTGCAGCCTCTTCGGCTACGAGCGTAGCCTCTTCCACTACGAGCGCAGCCTCTCAAGCATCTCAGGCAAGCGCGGCGTCTTCCCCCACGAGCGCAGCGTCTTCCCCGACAAGCGCCGCATCTCAAGCATCTCAAGTCAACGCAGCTTCTTCACCCACCAGCGCAGCTTCTTCCCCTACGAGCGCTGCATCTCAAGCATCTCAAGCAAGCGCGACCTCATCTCCTACGAGCGCGGCCTCTTCCCCCACGAGCGCAGCATCCGCGGCATCTTCTCCTACGAGCGCGGCATCCGCGGCCTCTTCCCCCACGAGTGCTGCATCGCCCACCTCTTCTCCTACGAGCGCTGCATCCGCGGCATCTTCTCCTACGAGCGCTACGTCCGCGGCCTCTTCCCCTACGAGCGCGGCTACGAGCCCGGCATCTCAAGCCAGCGCCGCCTCTACCCCCACAAGCGCTGCGTCAGCCGCCTCCTCTCCCACGAGCGCGGCTACCAGCGCAGCCTCTTCGCCCACGAGCGCGGCTACCAGCGCAGCCTCCTCTCCCACGAGCGCGGCTACCAGCGCAGCCTCTTCTCCCACGAGCGCGGCTACCAGCGCAGCCTCTTCCCCCACAAGCGCGGCGACCAGCGCAGCCTCTTCCCCAACGAGCGCTGCGTCCGCAGCCTCCTCTCCTACGAGCGCGGTTACCAGCGCAGCCTCTTCCCCTACGAGCGCGGCGACCAGCGCAGCCTCTTCCCCCACGAGCGCGGCATCTCAAGCAAGCAGTGCATCTCAGACCAGCGCAGCCTCTTCGCCTACGAGCGCGGCATCTGCGGCCTCTTCGCCGACGAGCGCGGCATCTCAAGCATCCCAAGCAAGCGCAGCGTCCACCACTTCGCCCGCCAGCGCAGCCTCTTCACCCACGAGCGCCGCATCTCAAGCAAGCGCTGCCTCTACCACCTCGGCTGCCAGCGCTGCCTCTTCGCCTACGAGTGCCGCATCTCAAGCATCCCAAGCAAGCGCAGCGTCCACCACTTCGGCCGCAAGCGCAGCCTCTTCGCCTACAAGCGCAGCCTCCTCTCCTACGAGCGCGGCATCCCAAGCAAGCAGTGCTTCTCAAGCAAGCGCGGCCTCAACTACCTCGCCCGCAAGCGCAGCTTCTACTACTTCGGCTGCAAGCGCGGCATCTTCTCCTACGAGCGCATCTCAAGCAAGCGCGGCTTCATCTCCTACGAGTGCGGCATCGTCCCCTACGAGCGCGGCATCCCAAGCAAGCGCAGCATCCACCACGTTGGGTGCAAGCGCCGCCTCTACCACCTCGCCCGCCAGCGCAGCCTCGTCTCCTACGAGTGCGGCATCGTCCCCTACGAGCGCGGCATCCCAAGCAAGCGCAGCATCCACCACGTCGGGTGCAAGCGCCGCCTCTACCACCTCGCCCGCCAGCGCAGCGTCGTCTCCAACGAGCGCATCTCAAGCAAGCGCAGCCTCCGCCACCTCGCCTGCAAGCTCGGCCTCTACGGCTTCGGCTACCAGCGCGGCCTCTTCTCCTACGAGCGCGGCATCTCAAGCAAGCGCAGCTTCTACGGCCTCGCCAAGTGCAGCTTCCACGGCCTCGCCCAGTGCTGCATCCACGGCCTCGCCCAGTGCTGCGTCAACGACGTCGCCCAGTGCAGCTTCTACGGCCTCGCCCAGTGCAGCATCTACGGCCTCGCCCAGCGCTGCATCTACCACCTCGCCCAGCGCAGCGTCAACCACCTCACCCAGCGCTGCATCAACGACCTCACCCAGCGCGGCTTCTACTCCCACGACGTTCTCTACCACCACCAGAAGCCCCACAAGCGCAAGCGCGGCCTCGGGCACCACGACAGCACCTGCGAGCACTACGAGCGCGGCCTCGGGCACTACGACGGCGCCTGCGAGCACTACTACCGCCAGCGGTACGTAGAGCTCGACGCCTTGATGTACAATCATGGAAATGAAGGATATATGGGACGGGGAAACAAAGGATATAGAGGACGGAGCGAAGGACGGGAATCATTCTGGGTATATAGCAAACATAATGCACAAGGTGACGTCCGCGCTCTCACGTGCGGCCCACTCTTTTTCCCCAATGCAGCAAATGCACTCTCACCTCAGCTCCCTTTTAGACTTCTTTTAGACACAACGGTTTGATTCCGACTTCACGCCACTTCATTTCACCGCACACGTCTGGTTGGCAGGAAACGGGAGCAAGGTTACGATACGCTGCCTCCGACGTGGTCCTCAGATGCCAAAGCTGCCAGCCCGGGCCGTTGAATGATTACCCCGTTGGGCTGGAAGAGATTCGATATGCTGGATGTGGCAGGAGGGCGTAGATGGCCCTCGACCACAACAGGTGAGCGCACTATTTCGTATCCTCTCCTCTTTCCTTTCTGCTTTCTCCCTCTTCGGCCATCACGACATGGTATCGTGAATCCTGCGGGTGTTGTCGCGCCTCTTTGCCTTGTCCGTCTTCTGACCGCAGTCACTCATTCTCGGGTCATTCGCTTCTGTCACTCGTTTCAAGCACTCGTTTTCCATTCAACCAGTCACTCCTTCGGCCCAACGCAGCCATGATGTTCCTCTCTACTTCCATCTCCCTCTTCCTTTGCGCCCTCACGTGCGTCTCCGCCATCCAATTCACCTACCCCACCGCCGGCGACAACCTCACCAAGGGCGACACTTACGATGTGACCTGGACGACCGTCGACACCGACCCGACACAGTTCAGCATCTACCTGTGGAACTTCAAGTACTACCCGCCGTACTACACCTTCCTTACGCAGGTGCAGACCAGCGCACAGAGCCAGGAGATTACGATCCCGTGCAATGTCGCGGACGAAGACGGCTGGCAGTTCACGGCCATCGACGGCACGAACGTCTATGTCATCTACGCGCAGACGCAGAACTTCACCATCAATGGGGCGACGTGCACTTCGCCGACCGTCGGCCCCAATCCCGAGGGCAATATTGTCACACAGACGGTGACGGCCTCGGGCTGCTCGACCACGACCACGTCTTGTCTTGCTGGCGTTACGGTCACTGTGGCCTCGACGACGATTACGGAGACGCGCCGGGTGGCTGGATCGACGACTACGGTCGCTGGATCGACGACTACGGTCGCTGGATCGACGACCACTGTTACAGGGTCTACCACGACAGTAGCGGTCTCGACAACAACTGTAGCTGGATCAACAACCACGGTAGCTGGCTCAACAACTACGGTCGCTGGATCTACGACCACTGTCGCAGGGTCTACCACGACAGTGGCGGGCTCTACCACCACCGTCGCGGGCTCTACCACGACAGTGGCTGGATCTACAAAGACGGTCGCTGGCTCTACAACGACGGTGGCCGGCTTTACGACCACTGATACCGTCACCCGCGGGAGACAGACGGTCACCACGACTGTTTCCAACGGCACGGGACCTAAGGGCACCACCACGATTACCAAGACCGTGACTGTTACTCAGACGGTTACAAAGGGCAAGGGTCCTACTGGACCAACCGGTCCTACTGGACCAACAGGACCTACTGGACCACACGGCACTGGACCTATTGGACCGCACAACACTGGACCTACTGGACCGCACAACACTGGACCTACTGGGCCACACGGCACTGGGCCTACTGGGCCACATGGAACTGGACCGCACGGCACTGGACCTACTGGACCACATGGAACCGGACCGCACGGCACAGGACCTAATACAGGCTCCAGCACGCCAACTACGCTCGCCACCAAGCATTGGCATCATCGGAAGCACCACCACGGCCACGCTCATATTCACCGTTGGTAAGAGGAGCATTCTTTGACTAATATAATACCGATTTTACGAGGAAGGCGGCTTGTTGAGAGGTTGAGAGGGTTTAGCATGGCTCTTGCATCGAGGAACAACCTGAGCCCAGCAGTCTCTGGGCTACGAGGAGGGTTCAGCACAAGGCAAATTTGGTACTGCCATTGGTTCGTGTACATATGTTAGGTTCGTGTTTTACAACCACAAGCGATTACCGATTCATTTGTCGCGTCTCGCTGCAACATCGAAAATGCTTTCGCCTGCCGTCGTAAGGCTGCGGCGTCCTTCCCGATCGGGCGACGGGCTCCACTTGAAATCCATCTCCATCTCCATCCCCAGCCTACACCTGTCCTCCTCCCTCCTTCATCGTGTTTGATCACAACATCCTCCCTCATTCAACGCCTGTAAAGCGCAGATCCACGAGATGAAGCACACCCTCTTCGCCCTCCCCGCCCTCCTTCGCTCCGCCATCTTCCTCGCCGCCGCCGCCGCCGCATCTCCCTCTCCCGCCTTCAGCGTGCACGACGACCTGCTCGCCTTCCCTCAATACGAGATCCTCTTCCTCGAAGAACACGTCACCGAAGCCCAAGCGCAAGCCCGCCTCTTTCCCAATGAAGCAGGCGCTCCGCCCGACAACGACGCCAACGACCCCTTCCCTCTCGAGCACTACCGACTCAGCGACTATGCGAACCCCGTCCATCCACACGCCAGCGGGGAGCAAGAACCGCTCAAGTTCGAATACGAATCGGTGGTACTAGATGGCCAGCCCTACCTCTGCAGCATCCCGCAGATCCCCAAACCCGATCCCATCTCGCGAGATGCCGCGGGCAACAGCAGCACCACCACACTCTCCAAAGCGGAGCAGGAGAAGGAGCTCGCGCGCGCCACTGATCGCGGCTGGGAACTGCTGTCTGGCATGCAGGGGAATTGCGTCTACTTCATCAGCGGGTGGTGGAGCTATAGGTTCTGCTATAATGATGGGGTGAGGCAGTTTCATCAGCTGCCGCCGAGTCGCGGCGTGCCCCCGTATCCGCCTACGGAAGACCCCGGGGTGCAAGGCTTCACGCTAGGGAAGTACGCGGAGGGGAGTGCTGTTGCAGGCGGAGAGGAGAAGGACGGGTTCGGGGATGAGGAGGCATTGCATGCATTGGATCTCGGGCAGAGCAAGACGAAACACACGACCAGAAGCCCTGCAGAAGTGGCAGGGAAACTAGTCCATCGAGGAGAAACGCGATACCTGGTGCAAAACCTGGACGGCGGAACGAAATGCGACTTGACCGGCAAAGACCGCAAGATAGAAGTGCAGGTGAGCACCTCCACGCCATTGATCCTTCCCTTCCGTCCAAACACTAACACCCCCCAAGTTCCACTGCAACCCGCAATCCGCCGACCGCATCTCCCTCATCAAAGAAACCAGCACGTGCGCCTACCTCATGGTCATCCACACCCCGCGCCTCTGCCACGACGTCGCCTTCCAGCCGCCGCAAAAAGACCACCCCCACCCCATCACCTGCTCCCCCATCGTCGCCACCCCAGACGACCTAGCAACCTACCAAACGCAACTCTCCGCCTACAAAGCCGCCATCTCCTCCGCCGCCGCGTCCGCCGCAGCCTCCCCCGCCGCAATCATCGGGGACATCGAAGTCGGGGCCCACAAGCTTGTGCCGCGCGATTTCAAGCTCGAAAAGTCGGCCATTGTCGGCGGGGGCAAGGAGACGTTTCTGGAGACGGTGGCGTCGAGTGGGGATGGGGTGTTGAGCAAGGAGGAGCTGGAGAAGCGCGGGCTGGATCCGAAGATTGTGGCGGAGTTGAGTAAGATGTTGAAGGGGCGGGCGGAGCCCGGGCAGGGGTGGAAGTTGAATGTCGTGCAGACGCCGCGGGGGAGGGAGTTTAGTGGGGTTGTGGAAGAGGTGCCTGGGGAGGGGGCACAGGAGGGGGATGAGTCTAAGCAGGATGCGAAGAAGGAGGGAAAGAAGGAAGGAGGAGACAAGAAGAAGAAGAAGGCCGCGAAGAATCATGAGGATGAGAGGGAGGCAAAGGACGAAGAGGGCAGTCAGGAGGAGTACTTCCACAAGGACGAGCTCTAGCTTACCCCCTTCAATCGCAGACCCATGTTAATCATGTTGTCCATGAGCCTTTGGGTGTGTATGTGTGGTTTGCCTTGCATTATACTACGGACCAAGGAAATATACAAAACATAGGAAACAGGGAGCCGACAAGCAACAGCGCCATCCAATCTACTACGAGTCCGCCGAACCGCGCGGCCGCCCATCACCAATAGCCTCGCCCCGTCTACCCTCCACATCGGCAGAAGCAGAAGCAGCGGAAGCCTCGCGCAGAGGCGAAGGACTGCTCGCAAGCGATGCGCTTCGCCGCCTCACGCCCACCTTCTTGTCCCCCCACGTCCAACGCTTCTTGACCAGCACATGCCTCTCCGCCGACGCATTCGAAGCACTCTACACCTTGCCGGCGTCGTCGTCGTCTTCGAAGAACGTGATGACGGCGCGGGCGCCCGAGGCGCCGAGACCGTGAGGCGGGTAGCCGACTAGCACACACACATTAGCATACAAAGTTTCAATTCTATGAGGGGGGGTTCAAAACTCACTCCAGATTGGATCCTCGATCGCGCCCAACTTTTCTCGAAACTCGGTTTTATTGGTCAACTTGAGCTCCGTGGCAATGGCGTGGTACGCCTTGCTCAGCACCTTGACGCGCGTGCCCTTCAAGTTGTGCCCGGGTGTGAATTTGGCCATGGCGCCGCCGCCAAACGTGACGGACGTCGCGCCCGTCGACGCGGCCGCCTTGAGCGCGTGCATGACAAGCGCCTCGATGGAGCCGGACGGCGCGCCGGGGAAGTCGAGGGAGAACTTGACCTGCCAGCCGTGCTCGGGCGAGAGCTGCGCCATGATGACGAGGCCGGTGATTTGGCCGTCGGGCGTGGTGCCGTAGTGGTACTGGCGATGCGCCACGTCCTGCCACGGGTGCACATCGGTAAGATGGACCTGCTTGCCCTTGCGGCCCTTGAGCCAGTCCTGCACGCGCTGGTCGATCTTGTCGCGGATGGCGTCGGGCACCTGGGTGCCGATGGGGATGTCGTGGATTCTGACGCCCTCCTTCTCCGCGTGCCGGATCTTGCGCAGCACGTCGGGGTCCTTGGCGCCGGCGCTGTTGCCGGGATCGAGGCGCTGCTCGCCGGCGACGGAAAACGTGCGCCAGTCGAACTTGTTGGCCAGCACTTCTTCCACCGGCGCGCCGCAAAGGAGCCAAATGGGCTTGAGATGGCGCTCTTTCTTGATGTAGCGGATGAAGCCGGCGACGGTCTTGGCGTATTGGGACTGGTGGCAGAGGGGGTCGCCGATGGTGATGGCGAAGCCTTGGCCGTGCGGCACGAAACCGACCGCAGCGCCCGTGGACGGATCTCGCCAGATTTCGAACTTCGGCTCGAGCCAGGAGGTGTTGGAGGCATCGCCGTAGTTGGCAATCAGCTTCTCCAGCGGCTGGAAGTCCATGCCGGCCGTCGCGCGATCCTGCGGGTGCCATGGAGGAGGCATGGTGCTGGCTTCGGGATGACGCAACTGCTTGACCGGCGGGGTGTATGGCAAAGACTTGGGATCGCGAGGGAACAGCGTGGCGTTTCGGATGTCGCCCAGCTTAAGCAGCAGCATGAGAATACGCTCGAGGCCGATACCACCACCGCCATGCGGCGGGCAGCCCCACTCGAAGCCGGTCATGTACTCCTCCATCGTCTTCGGGTCCATCTTTAAGGCCTCCATTCTACCAATCAGCATGGGGGCGTCGTGAATACGCTGGCCACCAGACAGGATCTCCTGGCCACGCAGGAAGATATCAAAGGAGTTGGTGATCTTGGAATCCTTCGGGTCCGGCATGGCGTAGAAGGGGCGAGCGGAGGCGGGGAACTTGTCGAGGACGTAAAAGTCGGTGCCCAGCTTCTCCTTGACGACACGGCCGAGAGCGATCTCGTCGCGCGTACCCAGATCCTCATCCAAGGGCAACTCCTTGCCGTTTTCATCGCGATGGCCGGAATCGTTGAGCATCTTGACGGCATCGGCAAAAGGGAGGACGGGTGTCACGTCGAGCCACACGAGATCCTCGTGCGGGAACTGCGTCTTGACAATCTCAATTTCCGTGCGGTAGTTGTCGTAGACGTGCTTGAACATGGCCTTGAACGTGCCGTCCAGCACGCGCAGGACTTCGTGGTAGTGGTTCTCAATCTGCATCTCCAGATCGAGACCCGTAAACTCCGTCAAGTGTCGATGGGTGTTGCTGTTCTCGGCGCGGAACACCGGGCCGACCTCGAAGACCCGGCCCAGATCGGCAGCCACGCACATCTGCTTGCCCAGCTGCGGCGATTGAGCGAGGAAAGCGGGGCGATCAAAGTAGTTGACCTTGAACACCGACGCACCAGACTCGGAAGCGGCACCTTGCAGCTTGGGGGTGTGGATTTCGGTGAAGCCTTGGCTGTAGAGATGGGAGCGGAAGGCCTGGCAAATGGCCGACTGGATGCGGAAGATGCTTTGGGCGGCAGTGGTGCGCAGGTCGACGATGCGGTTGTTGATGCGGGCACGCTCGGAGACGCGATGGCGAGTGTCGCCTTCCTGCTGCGTCTGGGCGTAGGTGACCTCGGCCTCGTGCACGGTGAAGGGCAGGGGCTCGCTGGGCGTGGCCTCGACAAACATCTCCGAGATCTGAACTTCGACATCCTTGATGGTAACACCCTGGACTTCGCCCTGCTTGGCTTTGGGCTGCTGGAGGACACCGGTGACGAGGACGATGGTCTCGACATGCAGATGTTCAGCCCAGTAGAGGAAGTGCTGGGAGACGAGGTCATGCTCGTGCAGGATGCCCTGGATGGTGGCCGTCTGCTGTCGCAGCTCGATGAACATCAAGTGCGCACTCAGCTTGCGGACGTTGTGGATGCGAGCGCGGAAGGTGACCTTCTTGCCCACGTCGGCGGCCTTGAAGCCGAGGATCTTGGTGCTCTCGACAATCATCTTGTCGTCGCCGGCGTAATTGTTGATGGGCAGCGTGCCATACTTGGTCTTCTGCTCCTCCGTCTCGTTCTCGAGCGCTTTCTTCTCAATCTCGTCCCGGCGCGCCTTGTCTTCGGCCATGCGCTTCTCGGCCTCCTTGCGATGCTCCTGCTTGTGGGAGGTCTTCTCATGCTTGCGCAGCTGGTTCCGGCTGAGCGACTCGCCGGTATGGGAGAGCGAGAGGTCTTCGGTGGAGGAGTGGGAGTCCTCGGAGTGCGGGCGGAGCTTGCGGGCGAGCTTGCCCATGGGCGTGCCGGAGCGGTGGCCGCCATCCTTGGAATCGCGGTGGTGCGAGTGCGAGCCCGAGCCGGCGGAGGTGTTGGTGTTGGTGCGAGAGGGGGAGTCGACGCTCTTGCGGTGGTGGTGCAGGCCATTGTGCGTCAGCGAGGCCAGGCCGGTGGTGATGCGGTTCGGTTTGTGGTGGCCGGAGGGGGGAGGAGAGGTGGCGTGTCCGCTCTCACTGTCGCTGTTGCCCGCGGACGAGCCGCTGCGGGGCTTCATGCCGTGGAGGACCTTCTTCATCGACGACATGGCTGCGGCTCAGTGGAGAATTTGGCGAGGCGAATGGCAGCGTTCCCGGCGCTTCTTTGAGCAGTAGAAACAGAGGAGACAAGAGCGGAGCGGAGCGCAATTGCTGGTGGTTGAGGTGGGTATACCGTGCCAATGCTCGCAGTGGCGGGGAGGAGGCAAACCTTATCTTATGTAAGGCTTTCAGCCCGCCCCACTAGCGAAGATAGCGCGGGCGTGAGCTGATCTGAACCTGAGTTGCTGTAGCCGGCCGACTCGTAGCCAATCCGCTCACCGCGCGCAATGTGTCGCGAGAAGCAAGGCAAATGAGAGCGCAGTGTGGTGCACCTTCTTCACCGCAAGCAATTGTCGCCAATACCGTCTTTCGCGCAGGAAGTTGCGTCCAGAACCGTCGGGGGGAGCCTCGAAGCGCGGATGCCGGCGGAAAGCCGCGATCACGAGAGCGCCAAGCAAAAGGTCGTTTGCGCTTCAGTACGGACGTAAGAAGCAGCGACGCCCGCGGCGAAGGGCAAGAGGAGGCGAAGAGGGGTTCGTGAGCGGGAGCAGCCGAGCGAGTAGGATGGGTTGAAGAACTACAGACAAGTCCCTGGCCTCCAGAAGGATGTCGTGAGGGGTCCAACGACCTTTATGCTGTCGAGCTGCCTGGAGCTTGGAGCCTGCCTAACCACGCTGCCAAGGCGCGCCTACTCGCGCCACGCCGGGATGCGACGGATGAATCAGCAGGATGGCATTGCTGACATGGAACCAAACTGCGCGTTGATTCAGCCGCGCGCATGACTACTGCAAAAGGGAATGGTCGAGGTAGGTAGGTACAGTAGCTGTGCAGGTACATCACTATACCTTAGTAATCGTAAAACCGGACCCATGCACGCGAGCACATACTGCTCCCAGCTTGAGATCTCTCCGGCACCTGCCGGATCGGGTCGAGTGCTGGATACAATTGCGGCAAGTGCTTTCTACTTCTTCCAGAACTTTTCGTCCACCCCATTGTACCATCTACATCCCATTCCCATTCGCCCCAGGCGTCGCAGCCCCCATGAACACCCCCGTATTCGCCGCATGCACCCCGAGCGGCGCATTCGGACTGCGGCCGCCCCCAGCAGCAGCATCGTTGGGGAAATCCAAATTCATCCCCCACATCCCACTGCCCCCGCGATCCATGGCGGTGTTGTTAGCAATGTAGTCATCCCACACGCCCTGTCATTCGCAACTCTGTTAGTAACGAGCGCGAGGCGAAGAGTATGTCTGGGGGAGGAGTGGCAACAACTTACCCAATCAATGTCGCCACCAGCACCGCCCATGCCCGTGAAGTTCCCCGCCGTCCCGAAGAGCGAGGAGAAGGGACTCACCGCGCCTCCGACGTCCGGACTGGCGTAGTTGGGGGTGAGGCCGGAGCGCTCCGCCATGGCCTCGTTCAACAGCCCTGTCACTCCGCTGCTGCCACCACCACCTCCTGAAAACATCCCCGTCTTCGCCTCTGCCCCGAAGCCTCCCCCGTTCATCTGCTGCTGCTGCTGCGACGGCGGCAGAGCAGCAGGCGACATGCTCCCCGAACTCAGCATATTCAATGTCATAGCAGCAGACTGCTCGGGCGGCAGGTCATCGTCCGCATTGACGTCCGAAAAGCCGCCATTCGCAAACGCGCCAAAAGTCGGGTGGCCCCTGCGTGGAAACGAGCGCAGCAGTTCCGCCGCCTCACGCTGCGCACCAGGCAGTTGTCGCGCGTAGCGCTGCTGCTCGCGATGTGCCTTCAGCTTGTCAATCATGACGCGCATCACCGCCGACGCCTTGAAAGCTTCCATGCTGTTTTCCCGCACCGACTCCCAGATTGTGAGACAGTGCTCCACTGCACGCAGCATTTCTTCTTGCCGCTGGTCGTCGTAGAAGGAGGAGCCAGGCGAGTCGCTCGCGGAGGTGGGCGGGGAGTGGTGTTTGCTGAGACCCTTGCGCTCCGCCTCGGCCGTGTGGTAGAGATCGAGACACACGAGCATGGCGGCCAGGAGGAAGTCGTGGGTGGTGAGGGAGGAGATGTACCATTTGACGGAGCGCAGGCGGCCGCCGGGTTGCGATTCCTGGTGCAGCGTGGCTTGCAGCGCGAGCAGCTCCAAGGACCCGTCGATGCACGTGCGTCGGCTGTAGGCGTAGCGCGGGTTCTCTCGTCCCATCGCGATGAATTTCCGATGCAGCACGAAGAGCGAGCGCAGGTAGACCATTTCCAGGCCGATGCGCTGCATGATGAGGTTCGCGGGATCGCGCGCGGACTCTTGGAAGGAGCGCATTTGCAGGAGCGGCGGGTGGGAGGCCCTCGCTTCGCGCAGTTCTTGATCGAATTTCATAATCTCGTCGTAGGAGGGTGGGTTGGAGATGGAGGCCGTGCGCTCGACAATCCGGCCGAAGAGGAAGGTCATGTGGGACTTGACAATCATGTACGACATGGGCGTCGCTTCGAAACTGGGCCGCGAGGGAGGCAGTTCCTTCATCTCTTCGTAGAGCTCATCGTCGTACAGATTCCGCGGCGGGAGGCAGTCGATGTGGTCGGTGCGGATCATAGCAGGCAGACCGAACTGGAAGGAGATGAGGAGATCGCACTGCCGCACAAACGTCCACACTCGCCGTCTCATCTCGCCTTGGAAGGGGGTGATTTGCGGATGCGGACCAGGGTCGCGGTGGTAGCCCATGCGCATCGCCAGCCGCACGCACAGACTGACCATGAGCAGCACGCCGGGTTCCGCATCTCTGCTGCGCCCGTACTCCGCCTGCACATGGAGCACCATCGTCTCGAGAATCTGCGCGATGGGTTGTGTAATGTCGGCGAGGATGAGGCACTGCGCCGTCAAGCGGCGGAATTCGTGGGAGAGGTCCGTCGCGCGTCCACGATACTCGGGCGGTTCGTCGCCCGCGCGCTGATATGATTGCAGCGACAGCGTCATCATCGCATAGCACATGCCCAGCCAGACGACCGACGTGTCGCCCGGGTTCAGCCAGTGTCGATCGTACTGCTTTTGAAACGACGGGCCATGAACCACGTGAATCGACGGGTCGTACGCATTGAAATACCGCGCAATCAAGCGGTCAGCATCCACCTTGGCCGGAAAGGAGTTCAACAAGGTCTGCTTGTCCGTCGCCGGCGGGCCTTGCAGCAGGAAGGCCGTGCCCGGACTCTCGTCGTTCTTCGCTGCCTGCACCTTCTCCATATGCTGCTTGTAGTCCTCCTTGTGCTGCACAAACCAATTCTTCACCTCGCTAATCTCCCCCAGAATCGCATACCAGTGCGCATCGGAGGCGAAGACGGCGCGGCCGTCGTGCACCTTCATAATCCCAATCCCCTTCGACACCTGCTCCACCTCGCTCTCCTCCCCGCCATCCTCGCCTTCTTCAATAATCACATCAGCACCACTCATATCCAGTCGGAGATCCGACGTGCCCGTCGTCGTCGTGCTCAAGCTATTATTCCGACTGGCGTCAATGGCCGCCTGCGCCGCCGCCGTGCCGCCGGCCTGCGACCCATTCGTCATGAGCGACAGCACCAGCCCCTCCAACCGATCAATGCGATTCTGCATGTCGCCGGGCGTGGCGTTTGCGGCGGCGGCGGCATTGCTGCTCGCGCTGCCGCCGCCCTTTTTCCGCCCGCCGGGCGCGGCGTAGCTGCAGGAGGCGGTGTCGCCGCGCTTGGAGCAGTTGTCGCAGGGGTGCTGGCGGTTGCATTTGAGCTTGCGGTGGCGGCAGGGGGCGCAGGAGAGGGGGATGCGGTTGCGTTTGCGCACCACGCGGAACTGGTGGGGGTCGGGAGAGGCGCCGTTGGAGGAGGTGGAGGAGGGAGGGGTGGGTTGGTTGTTGTGCGAGGACATGGTGGAAGTGTGGTGGTGGTGAGCGTCTCGATGAGTAGGGGAGTCGCGCAAAGACGGCGGAGATAGTCCGCGCTACACCCTGAGAACGCGGTGCATGAAAGGTAGGAAAGGAGAGAGTTGTAGAGTTAGATGTCGAATGGTGGAAAGTCGTCGCAGCTGAGTGCAGTCGAGTGTCTTTGGCGATGACGAAAGTAGCCCTAAGCGACTCCCGATCTCTCAGCACTCCTTGCACACGAGCCTTTTATTTAGTACCGCTCGCACGAAACGACCAAACCAATCTAGACGTGTGACTCATGACTAGAACCAGGGAAAACAGTCGAGTGGAGTCGAGGTGCTGCCTGGCATCGTAGAGGCGCGCAGCACTCGAGCAAGCGCTGCGGACTTAACAGCCTCCTTAACTCCCGGTCCTCTCTTCACTTAACCATGGCTGTGTAGAAAGAAGGATGCCTTTGATAGAAATACCTCTTGGTACATAACGAACATTCTTCACCTTCCAAATTCCACGAAACCGGGGCAGCAAAATCGACAGCAGAGCGTCATCTAGCCGCACATCGATCTTCCACCCCTCTCATCGTACTCTTCACAGCCTCCCATTTCCATCTCCGAAGCGAGAGAGGCACACAGATTGCAGCGATGGATTGACACAAACGAGCATACCCCGCCCAACCCGGAATGAACACCATGCTGTTGTTTTTCCTCCCCGCGCGCCCGCTGCTGCTGCAACCTCTTCACTACTATTACCAGACGCAAGTATCGTCCCCCGCCTCGTCTCGTTGATGATTGATGCCTCAGTTTAGAATAGTCGTAGTGTAGTGATAAGCGAATGACGAGTGACTGGAATGCCGTACAGTGTCGAGGGCCAGAAGTATTAAGCGACATCGTCCATGGCAAGATGTCATCAAATGATGAACATGTCCATCACCTCGCCTGCCCGTACGCATATTCCACGCCCTGCATAGCGGCGCCGCCCGTCTGCGAAGGCTGCGACGGATGCTGAGGGTGCGGCGCATACTCGTGCTGCCTGCCCGCCGACGAGCCCGGGGGATTAAGGGGCGGGAGGGAGATGCCCGAGGAGGGTCCGCCATTCGGCTGGCTTAGCTGGTTCGTAAAGTGGCCGTATACGTGCGGTGCGTTGGCGTCGAGGCGCTTGAGCGTCTGGTACATGACTTGCACCTCGGTCTTGAGCAGCTCATTCTCCTTCTGCGCTTCGCGCGAGTACTCGACCTCGCGCTGGAGGCGCGCGACTTCGTTCCCGAGGTGGCGTTCGGTATGTTGCGTGTTGCGAATATGATCGATTGCTGTCGGGGACGCGTTAGCTACGTGGGCGGGCAAGGTCTGATCGGAAGGATATCCTACCTTTGGAGAGAATCTCCCATTTGCTGGCCTTGGCCCCGCCACTGGTTGGGACGGCCTTGTTGAGGTCCTCGAAAAGATCCTTCATCTCGCTTCGTCGTTTGCGTTCCGCCAGCTTGTGGCTTACCCGCAACTCCGGCGTTCGACTGTATGTGCCCAGGGCAGATCCATTCTCTTGCTGCAGGTCCTGTATTGAGCGATGCTGCATCGAGTGTTGATGTGCGCTCGCTTGATCTGGAAATAATAGTGTCAGCACTCATCGAATCCCCTACTCTCACTCATTCCCACGAGCATACCGTCATCGAGCCGCCTTTGGCCTGCAGGCATCCGCGAGTCCGCCGAGAAGATGCTGCTTCGGATCGACGAGGCCGCGATACTATTGTTTCGGGAAACGACATTGGTGGATTCGCTGCTGTCAGAGTCCCGCCGTTCCTCGGGAATGGGTCCGTCGGGAAAGGCCCAGGCATAACCTTGCGTGGGCTTTGCTGCGGTGGGATCGGGTTGACCAGCCGTCCGGCCCACGGGTATGATAGGGGGGGCAATCCGCGGCCGCACGCCAGGTCGTGAGCTGAGCGGTGACATTGGTCCCTGTCCATTTGGCCGGCGCAGACTAGCCGCCAATGAGACTTGTGATGTGTTTGCGCTTTCATACGGCGACTGTGGATTGTTGATGTAGAGGCCACTGAGCCCCTGGTGCATGCGGCTATCGACACTGCTCCGCCGCGAGTCCCAGGAGGCCTGGCTATCGCGGTTGGTCGGTGGTTCTTGTTGAAAGCCTTGGTTGATGGAGGGCAACCCTTGCGAGCCAAAGGAAGCGCCACTTTGTATCCGCCCAGACAGCGGTGTTGATGGGATGGAGTTCCGGGGAGGAGAGTCGTCGTGGTTCAGAAGAGTGTGCACGTGCAGACCGCTACCCGCTGAGGTGTCTGTACAGTATCACTCGTTAGCGATGCATCCGAATTCAAAGCTGGCTAGGTCGGGTTCGACAAAGGGGAGTCGATGAGGAACCGACATGGCTCTGAATACTTGGTACGAAGGCCTGCCGGCGGGCAGCCGTGCTCCAAAGCATTCTCGGCTTGAGGGTGGGGGTGATTCGAGGGACGACTTACGCTTACTCTGTGACTGCGGCCATGTTCCCGAGTCCCTTGCCGAGTCGGAGGCCGAGAGCTCCTCGGGGGAGCGTTGGTGTGAAGGCGGACGGATGCCATTGGTGAGGCTACTGATGGGGGGTAGAGTTTGGCTGACGGGGGGGTATTGCGGTTGCTGTTGTTGCGGCGACGGCAGCGCATGCTGCGGTGACGGCCTGCGCGGCGACGCTACGCTTTCCGTCATGGTGTGGGCGTGCCTGAGACACTCCCCGGACCAAAGTTTCTGCTATGAGAGATGTTGCCCTGCAGGGGAGAGCTCGATTGCGTGTGCGCTCGTAGAGAAAGGTCGGCGACGCGTACTCGGCGGGTAGAGCAGGTGGGTGCAAGGCGCGCGTGGAGGAGGAACTGGACCTCTGGCGGCTTGATGAAACGAAGCACAAAGGAGCCTGTGTATGCGACGCGGGGCGGGTTCACAAGTGTACCTCTGCCAAACTGCGCAGGGAGGATGAAAATTTGCAGCCGACGAGATGTGCGTGGAATGCCTGGCGAGAATTAGAAGTACAAACTCAGGCGGCCGGTGGAAGTTGAGAAGAGCGCGCAGTCATGAGTACATGGGGCACGGCCGAGTCCAGGCGACAGCTCGAAAGGGAAGAGGCTGCAGGAATTTGCGGCAGCGGCGGCGGCAATAATAAAAATTCGAAGACGAGATGCGGCGGGGCTCGAGATGGTGAGTCGGCTGACTTGCAGAGGGCGGGAGGGCGTCAGGAGGTGAGAAGCCGATGAATCGGTGGATGGGGGAAAGGGGAAATGGCGATGGCGAATTGATGGCCAGAGACGCGGCGCAGCGCTGGCGCACGTGTGAGACCCGTGGGACAAAGTGGTTGAAGAGCGGCAACGTGCGCCGAGAGAGGCAGAAAGGGGGCAGAGCGGAGTGGTTGAGGTGGATGGGCCAGTCGGGCAGGCAGAGGTGGTCAGCGGGTTGGGGCCAGAAGCGGTTCGTCGTCCAGCTGCGCGCGAAAGTAGTGGTGGTGATGGTGGGTCATCCGCGGGCTCGTGTCATGGCGACGGCGGCTTGGTGTCGGCGGTGCTGCCCTTGCATGAAATGGGCGTGGTGGTGTGTGCGACGGTGGGCGGGATGCAGGCAATGTGATAAAAGGATGGGAGAAGGAGAAGGAGAGAGCGGGTGGGTGGGCGTGTGGGGGGTGGAGTCGCGCGGATTTCAGGGTGTGTGGACAGGCAGGTGCGACTCGGATGACGATGGCGGGAGATGGGGGGCAAGAGCGTGCACGGGTGGATGCGGACAAGGTGCACTCCGAAGCAATGCCTCACGTCCACGGTTCGGTGCAGCGAGCGGTGCAGAGAGGAAGGCAAGCCGACGACGGAGATGGGTGGGGAGGGGAAGGACAGTAGGCGGGTGGTGCAAAGAGTGGATGGAGCGAAAGGGTGCAGGCGGCACGTGGAAAGCGACAGGGCAGATGAGCGAGGGCGCACAAAACAGCCGGCGCGCGCTCATGCAGATCCACGCTCCGCACCGCGCCGTTCTACCTGCCTGCCTGCCAGGCCCTGCCCTCACCCCGACCAAGGAAAGGCAAAGAGCCGCGCCGGGCCTCACGGACGCAAACTCTATCCGCCCTCTCCCCTACCCATTAGCTCCCCTGCCCTCACTCCCCGTGCGGTTCCCGGGCCGTGTACAGCGCCGGATTCAGGCGCATCACCACCAACATGCAGCCTCGTTATTGGGCACCGTATAGCCTTTGCGCCGCGGATGTGCTGACGACGTTCCCTGCCCCGCCACTAGTCCGGGGCATGGATGGATGGATGTATCATCACCTACGAGCTCACAGGCAGCACGAGGGATACAGGCCAGGCCGGGGGGGTCGAGCCCACTGACTCGAGCTTGGCTTGTGTAGCGGGCGTGTCTACCGAACGTGCTCGTTATCGGAGCCATTCATCACCTTCGCCACAGACGCCATCCCACGATCCGGACAATTTTACGATCGTGACCCAGCGATGTCCTACCCATGATGACACTTGCTTCTGCCAGCGCCCCATCCGCCCCGTCCCAGGGCTGTGATCAACAGATTCCAAGCACGTCGCAACACTCCATCCAGGGCAGCAATTTGAGATTCCTCCCCCGGCGATCACTCATCCTCTCCAGCCACGCGCCCAATTCCCGGCTGATCTGCCCGGCCTGGACCACTTTTCCCCCTCGCCTAGGCACGCCTGTTCATCATCACACACACCTGCACGCTTGCGGACGATTGTGGAGAAGTGTGATCGACACCGCGCTAATCCGCGAGCAGTAACACCTCCAGCTGGCCGTATTGAGTTTCCAACGTGCCTGTTTTACGTGTTCAATCGGTGGTTCGCGGTTGTCTCGGAGCTCGTGCCTTCCGGGGCACGTTGATGATTACTGAAGTCGCTAGTCGCCCTGCCTAGAATCCTTGGGAGCTGGATAGTCGTTATATCGAGATGAGAAGGAATCATGGTGCAACTCGACTACAGGCCTGTCCTTTTGCTGCACTCGCTGCCAAGCCGCTTGCCCACCGGAGATGCGTGACACACGTTCATGGTGTGCGCGCCATACGACACTCCATTGCGCCATCCTTGTGCAGCCGGCGCGGTGCACAGCGGTCGTCGTCAATCTCCCCCAATGCACCCATCCGAGTGCTGTCGTTTCATCTGCGAGGCTGCTCGGTTGCGGTTGCAGGATCAGCGCGGTGATCTCCAGACGAAACACACCACCTCCTTCCGAAGTATACTAGCACTACACGCATCTCCTATCTTGCACGTGGTATGCCCACTGCTTTCAATCCTTCTTCACCTGCCCATTTGCTTTGCCCCCTTCTGTCTGCTTTTGCTGCGGCAGCCTCCAACTCGTTTCGTAGCCATACAACGCCCCGCTTCCAAATACCAGTGTCGAGCCCAGGATCATCATCCCGCTTAGCTGATGGCCGAACAGCACCGTGCTCAGGATGAACGAGACGAGCTTGCGGATGTTCAACACAATCGTCACCGTCACCGCCGACGATTTGGCGCAGAGTAGATTGACGCCGGTGATGCACGCCAGTTGCGTGAGGATGTTCACGAGCATGAAGACGACACCTTGCGGGAGGCCTTCGATGGAGGAGGTCAACATGGGCGAACGTCGAATGGTAGTCAGTAGCGGTTCAAGGGTGGGCGAAGATCGCGCGAGAGCTTTGATGTCCAGTGGGGAAGTGGAGAGAAGCCTCGAGTACTGCTTCCTCAGCACTCCCGCAAGAGGTAAGAAGAGCGGCAACGACAGGAAATGCGAGTAGAACAGACTCTCCTTCCAGTTTGCGCCGTAGATGGCGTACGTGTCTTCCGTGTAGGTGCCCATGTAAGCCGACAGGAACTGCGCGACCAGCAAGACCAGCAGGCCGTTGCCGAAATCCGAGTTGAACGAGTCCATACTGAAAGACATGGATTTGCCCTGAGATGCATGTAAGTAAGTGAGTCTGCAATACGCTCAAACACGACGACATACCTTCCCCTCGGCATCCGCCCATGCACTCACTACAACGCCCACCGTCAACAACACGACACTCAACACTTGCAGGAAAGAGTACTTCTTCCCACGCAGGAAGCCCGCGGCCATGGTCGTCACGCTCCCAAAACTGCGCAAGATGATGTGCACGGGGACACTAATGCGGTAGGAGAAAGCCCAGTTGTTCAGCATGTTGATGCCGAAGTGCATGGCGGCGAGGATGGCCCATCTTCGGATAGGCACGCCGGGCGACCGGATGGTGTAAGGGGCGGATGACGAGTATTGGGTAGAGTAGGCGGCGAGAGCTGTGAAGAAGAACTGGAGGAAGGTTATGATGACGCCTGGTGTTCTAGAATTAGTATAGATGATGATATGTACCTCGAAGTCGTCTCACCGCTATCTGGCTCGCTCCTGGATGGAATGTCAGTAGACTTCTCTTTCTCATTCTCCCAGTACTGAATACATACTGAATCAGCGCCTCGAGGGCAAAGACATTGGCACAGCATCCGCCGAAGATCAGCACGACAATATTAGTCGGCCCATAGGCGTAGAGCATAATGGATTCGGAAGCGCTTTACCGTGCGGGATTCATCCCGAATAGCTGCAACATTGAGAGTCCGGACACAAGGGATTGACACGTCGAAGGGCCAGGGATGCACGTGGATGGAGAATTGAAAGGACGCTAAGATGCGTGATGTGCACGGCTTGCCCAATGCGGCAGGTGCGCAGCAACTCAATCAACCACCCTGCAGCTCTCCCGTCCAACCTTGTTCATTCCTTTTTTCCTCGCCATTCGTAAAGCTCCATACTCCGCGTTCAGAGGTGCACCAGACTACTGACTACAGGTAGGTCGACAACCAAGATGCCCACCGCCAACGTAAACAACATCTCCATCAACTACAGCCTCGAAGGAAGCGGGCAAGGCGATCTGCTCGTCTTCATCAATGGCCTCGCCGACGACCTCACAACCTGGGACTTCAACGTCCCCGCCTTCCTGGAAGCAGGCTTCCGCGTCCTGCGCTACGACAATCGAGGCATAGGGAAGACGTCCAAACCGTCCGGCCCCTACACCGCCGAGCTGCTGGCCGACGATCTCCACGCTCTCCTGCTCGAATTGCAGATCGGTAGCTTCCACCTCTTGGGCGTCAGCATGGGCGGCATGATTGCGCAGAGCTATGCATTGAAGTACCCCAACTCTGCCTCTTCCGGGCCGCGGCTGCTCTCGCTCTCGCTGTGCTGCACCTACGCGCAGCCTACCACGTTTTGCTCCCGCATGTTCGCCCTCTGGGAAGACATGGCGCAGCGCATGTCGGTGCAGGATGTGATGCGCGACGTGACGGTGTGGGCCTTTACCGTGCCCTTCTTCCGGCAGCGCACGGCGGAGCTGGAGGAGTTTGAGGCGGCGATGGCGCAGCTGGACATGTCTACCGAGGCGTATTTGAGTCAGTTGAATGTAATTCAGCAGTTTGATACGACGGGGCGGTTGCAGGAGTTGAAGGGAGCGGGGAAGGGCCTGGGCGGATTGAAGGGGCGGCAGGTGATGGTGCTAGCGGGACGGACGGACATATTAATTCCGGTGGTGTTGAGCCAGGAGCTATCGCAGAGTGTTGAGGGCTCGCAGTTCTTGACGTGCAAAGGTGGGCATGCTTGTTTGGTGAGTTACAATATCATTATCGCCAAGGTTGCATACATGAGACTGATTGATGACAGTGGGAGTTTCCCGACGATTTCAACAAAGTCGCCATTGGCTTCCTCGACCAGCATCGAGAGAAGAAGTCATGATCTGACATGTAGCCCACTGCCTCAACGCCATGCACGACACTGTTCTGTCCCATGTACCCGAGCATCACGACACCGAACTCGCCGGCCCCCCTCGCTGCCCCAACACGCCACCAACATCCACCTCCTTCTTCTCCTCCTTCTGCACCGCCTCTCTCCGCGGCGCCTGCTCGGCCTTCTTGCGGTCCAAATCCGACTCCATCCCATCCTGCGATGTCCCCGAGTTCCCCTTTGATCTGTCCTTCACCGCATCCGCGACCTTACCTTCGCCAGGCGCGCCCATCTGCTCCGCTTCATCGACATGGCTCTCGCCCTTTGCCCCCGCGCTAAGATCGTCTGGGTTCTCGCCGGGGCCACCGCCTTCGATGCCCTGGGCGGAAGCAGAGGGCGTGGCTTCGGAGCTGGAGGTGGTTTGCTTGGAGGGGATGCGTTGCTCTCTGTTTATGTTTTGTCCGTCATTAGCTGCTACTACGAGGTCCATGACTGAGGTATGGGCACTGCTCGTACACTTGTGATCCGCTTTGTTGTGCTTTTGAGTCGGATTTCTCTTGGGGCTCTTTGGAGGCTGCATTGCCTTGGGTGCTGTACGCCTCGTCCTTGCCCGGTTGCTGGCTCATGATTGCAAAAGTCCTTGTCTAGTTGATTTGGTGGATGGTCTTGTTCTTTCTGAGTTGGGAAAGTGAAGTAATTGTTGTAAAGAGCCAATGGGCAATGTCAACTCATCATCCCAACAACTTTGAAGCTCTCCCGCATGTGAAATTCCAGCCCCCCACCACAACGTCATCTCTGATCATTGACTGCGAACATCCAACCTCGCCGCGTGCGAAGATCGACAGCAGGCGACTTTGACGATGCACGCGATGATTTTGCAATATCTTGCCTTCCCTTGACTTCCTGTCCAATAACACCGCGGTGCATCCATCCATCATGGCAGCTCACATGTCGCGGAAAGAGATACTCGGCAAGGTGCACAAGATGGTGCCGCCGATGCTCGAGAAGTTCCACAAAGGTGCGGTTGAGATGGTGGGATGGGATGATTGAGGCTTTGATACTGACTGTACGCACTACTACAGGCCAGCTGGGCCGAGTGGCGGTGATAGGTGGCAGCGAAGACTACACTGGCGCCCCATACTTCTCCGCCATGGCGTCGGCAAGGCTAGGATGCGACATGGTGGGTGATGGCCACAGCCGCATTCATTACAGCGCCAACTAACAATCACCGCCAGTCCCACGTCATCTGCGAACCCAGCGCCGGCATGGTCATCAAAACCTACTCGCCCAACCTAATGGTGCACCCCTACATGCGGCAAGAGAAGAACATGGCCAAGCACGAGACAATCGAGAGCATCACCGAGCCCATCATCGCCATGCTCGACCGACTCCACGTCATCGTCATCGGCCCGGGCCTCGGGCGCGACGCCGCAATGCAAGAGACGTGCGCGCGCGTGCTCAAAGAAGCGCGCAAGCGGAGCGTGGGCTTCGTGCTCGACGCCGACGGGCTGCTGCTGGTGCAGAAGCAGCCGGACTTGGTGCAGGGGTACAAGGAGTGCATTCTCACGCCCAACGTGGTGGAGTTTGGGCGGCTGGCGAAGAGCCAGAAGATTGATACCGACGAGGGCGATCCGTCGAAGGTGTGCGAGAAGTTGGCGCAGGCGCTGGGCGGCGTGACGATTATTCAGAAGGGCAAGGTGGACTACATCTCCAACGGGTCGTACACGCTCGTGTCGGATGGAGAGGGCGGATTGAAGAGGAGCGGTGGGCAGGGCGATACCCTGACCGGAACGTTGGCGACACTGCTGGCGTATCGCAAGGCGTATCTGGAACGCTTGTGGGATCATGAAAATGACATGGCGCCCGACGAGTTGCTAGCCTTCGCGGCGTATGGCGGCTCGGCCATCACGAGGGAGTGCTCGCGCCTGGCGTTCAAGGAGAAGGGGCGGAGTCTGCAGGCGGCCGATCTGACGGACTATGTTCACCCCGCTTTCCTCGACCTGATTGGCGAGCGGTCAACGGATGAGAGCAAGCTATGAGGCATGTATATAGTCTGCGGGCTGGTCGTGGACTGTGCTGAGCAATATCAACGAGAACGTGATGAAATATGATCAGATAGATTACTGCAGCTCGACATGACGATCGGCAAAGCTGCCGTTTTCAATCGTCTCCTCCGCCTTCCGGGGCGGACCCTGACTGACCAATAAACTTCCCTGTCGTGGGCGGGTAAGACCAGGACTTGAGGTATGGCACAGAGAATGAGGCGGTGGAGAGTGACATCCATGATGAAGCATCTGCTTGGACGATTGCTGTGATCGCATTCCCCTCCGACACCTCCCCATCACCTCCCCAAACCCTCCTTCCGTCGAAGCTGATGTCGAGCCCATCGAACCCGCGAGCTTCCTGCGCCAGACCTCACGTGTAAGAGCGGCCGGTGGTGCGAGGCCAGCGCATGCGCACCACCCCGTCACACTTCATGCCACCGATTCGAACGCAAGCCGAGTACGAACAAGCGGAACACCGCAGCAAGCTCGCCAACTCCTACCAAGCCCTGCTCAACGAGTTCTCCTCCGCCGACCTCCACACCGTCGGCAACTACTCGCTCAAGCGCCTCGTCGGCAAGGGCAGCTTCGGCAAGGTCTACCTCGCCTCGCACAACCTCACCAATGGCTCCAAGGTCGTGCTGAAGTCCACCAAGAAGGAGGATGGCAACCTGGCGCGCGAGATCCACCACCATCGCCAGTTCTTGCATCCCCACATCGCGCGCCTGTACGAGGTGATTGTGACGGAGCATAAGGTGTGGCTGGTGCTGGAGTACTGTCCTGGCGATGAGCTATACCACCATCTGCTGGAGCATGGGCGGATGGAGGAGAAGAAGGCGCAGAAGATCTTCACGCAGCTCGTCGGCGCCGTGAGCTATGTGCACAGCAAGTCGTGCGTCCATCGCGACTTGAAGCTCGAGAACATCCTGCTCGACAAGGGCGAGAATGTCAAGCTCGTCGACTTTGGCTTCACGCGCGAGTATGAAGGGAGCACGAGCTACTTGCAGACATGGTGCGGCACCGTCTGCTACGCCGCCCCCGAGATGCTACGTGGGGAGAAGTATGCTGGGGAGAAGGTGGACATGTGGAGTCTCGGCGTGATCCTGTATGCGCTTCTCTGCGGAGAACTGCCGTACGATGAAGACGATGAGACCGCGACCAAACGGCGAATCTTGCAGGAAGAGCCGAATTATCCCGACCACTTGACTGTCCCTGCGAAGGAGCTCATACAGAAACTACTGGCCAAACGACCGCTCTTACGTCCGACACTCGCGGATCTGCTCAAGAACCCCTGGCTTGCCGAACACGCCCCCGCGCAACAAGAGATACTCAAGATCCAACAGCCAGCGCCCTTCTCGACGCAGCTCGAAAAAGACACCCTGCAGCGAATGCGCAGCGCCGGGGTCGATATTGACATGGTCATCGAAAATGTCCTCTCCCAGCGCTGCGACTCCCTCGCTGGCTGGTGGGCGCTGCTCATCGAGAAGGAACAGCGAAAGGAAAAGCGACGAGAGCGCAAGCGCAAAGCGCGAGAGGCGGATGCCAAATCCATTCGTCGGCTCAGTGCTGCGAGTGGCCGATTACTGGCTCTTGGCGAGATTCGGGAAGGAGAGGAACGCGCGCTTGGGGGGTCGCCGAGAGGCCGCGGACGACGAGCGACTCGCCCAAATGGGAGTGAAGTGTATTCGACCGAGCTGCCGAAAGTGACGGAGAGGAAGACGCCCACCCCAGAGCCTGACGCTCGAGTGTCTCAGACGCGGAACGAGAGCAGGTCCACCAGCCGGCCCCCTCCCCCTCCCAAAGACTACTCCGCCGTGCCTCCTCGAAAGCCAGCACTCACATCTCGAGGGAGTGGGACTGTCGTCAAGAACGTGACCATCGATCCCAATCTCCTGAGCCCTCACTACGTCCCGCAGCCATCGCGGAAACGACTGAACGCCTTTCAACAGCCATTGCGAGAACCACTGGCGTGGGTAAAGCACTGGTTCAAGGACGGCGCCCAGAAGCGTGGAAAGTCGACGAATGAAGGAGTGAACAAGAACGATTTGCCGGCAGCTCATCCGGGGTCGAATGCGCAGCAGGATGGGAAGACCACCGAAGCGATACGGGATCTCCGACGCACATCTACAGCACCCATCGACATGCAGCAACACCGCAAAGAGGGTATCGCCGCGCGACCCGAGCTACAGACACGATCGACTCTCCCCGCCCGACCACGAGTCAGCACAGCCAGCTCGCACGACAGTCGCACCAGCGCGCAGCGCAAACGCTCCAGTCTCAGCCCCCACACCCTCACACCCCACTCCTCCATCCGCCGCCCCTCCGCCGGCCTGCGAGGCCGCAAATCCACCTCCTCCTCCGTCAGCTCCATCCGCAGCACCTTCCACACCCAACATCAACACACGCACTCCAAAGCCTCCAGCACCTCCAGCAACTCCGTCGCCTCCCCTTCCGGCGTCTCCTCCGCCTCAGGCTCCCGACTAGCACGCTCCCCTCACTCTTCGGTCAAAGTCCTACCCACCACCCCCAACGCTTCCAGCTCCTTGCCCTCTGGCGTCCGCGTCTCTCGCCGTCCCCCGCCTTCCAGTCTCGGCACTCTACCCACTTTTGCAGAAGGCCGACACGCTTTCCAGAGCGGTGGCGGCCTTACACTCCCGCCCGGCTCGCCCGCACTTCCCGTCTTCGCGCGAAGGAAGCGCTCCGTATTCAAAGGACCAACAACGACAAGCGGAAGCGCCGGATCACCTAGCATGTCTCGCTCCAAGAACGCCTCGTCGACCAGCGCGCGGCGCAAAAGCGGCGAGCCCACACTCGAAGGCGTGGAAGAGGACGACGAAGAAGAAGAAGACGTCGAGGAGGATGACGAGGTGGATGAGGGGGAGGTTTTTGGTGGTACCGGCGAACTGGCGACGCCGGACGAGCTGGCGACTGATACGGAGCCCATCAGTCCTATGTCGCCTTTGGCTGGGGAGCATGAGGGGTCGGGAATGCCGCTTACGGCCGAGGCGCTGGCGCAGATGCAGGCTGAGGAGGAGAAGAGGAAGGGGGAGCATGATGGGTTGTAGAAATCTGGGGGATTCCTCCCTTTGACTGCTTTTTGGCGTGGTGTTTTCTCATAGCATACGAGAACGTTTTTCCGTTCATACATCTAAATATACACAACTGATTGAGAGCCAGTATCTGTGTCGTTCACATTTCCATTCGCAGGACATGCGTTTATGCCAGACAGCAGCGAAGACTATCGGAGAGACTGTCACGTGTAGTCTCCGGGGTGTGCATCCAGTGCTTTCTCCGACGAGACAGGACGGAAATAGATAGAGCGATAATGCAACGTGGCCGTTGAAGCAGCGTAGCCAACAACAACTTGGTCACATGGACAGGTTTGCTGTCTTGACCAGACGTGATTGGACTCACTCTCATCCGCTGGCGGGCATGGGGCATGCCTTGCTTCACGGGCGGACGCAGCGAATGGAAGCTTCCACGCCTGGACGGGTCCCAGCCACGCGGACGCCTCGTGCCACCACTCCCGTCTGTGCTCTCCCGAGCTAGCGGAGAGAGGTTGTGTCCGTCGTACTCGGTGTCCGTCGCCGTCGTTACGGCTTGGCGATGATGAACGGTATACATCGGGCCAGTCATCCTTATCATGCCGAGCCGAGTAGGACGAGGCACTTTGATCGGAGCGGGCTTCTTGGAGACGAGGACTCGCCGCGTGGATGACGCTCTTCCGTCCCCATCGTTACACCAAGTGGATAGCAGCGCTGTGTTCGGCCGAGACATGGGGGATCAGCCAATGTCGCACCGACGTTGTGGCCGACAAGGGCTGGTGACACCATCTCAATGCGGACATTCTCAATGTCATCGATGGCGCGATGGCGGCCGCTCACCGGTTCTTCTGTGCCTCGTCGATCTCACACGCTCGGCAGCATCGGCTGGCTCATGCGGTGCGATTCGAGCGGCGTAGAAGCAAGCCCTTGCGCCATGGGTGGTACTCTGGGGTGGTGGCTGTCAATGGGAGCGATGCTTTTGCGATGCTCTTGCGATGTTCGATAGGTGTCATCAGCGCAAAACTCGGCGGATCGAAGGTGTTCCAATATTGAGCCATCAGCTGCACCATGAGTGCCAGCTCAGAGAGAGGCGCGAGATGATGGTGAGCGGTGCAGACGTTCATGTTCCACGACGTTGCGCAAGTCATCTCTCCATACACTCAACTTCCTTATCGGGGCGGCTTGAACCCTTCCCTCGGCTTCTCCGGCCGAACAGCCAATAGCGGCGCGCAAACCAACCCAACCACGTCAAACTCTAAAACCCGCCAACGTCTGGAATCAATCTCGCGGGGATAACGTCTTTGCCCTCCGCTCTCCCACGCCTCCCTCCTCAACCACCCCATCGGCATGACCATGAGCGACAGCAACGCGTGCACCAACGACTCCCACTGCTCACCCTCCACGTCTGCTCTCTAGTCGCGAGGGCGACGCTGCCTCTTAGCCCGCGATGGACGACGCGAGCTTGGTGCTGGGCAAAGCCGAGTACTCGCCCTCGAACTACGGCTCTGGCGACCTGGGCGACTACGACTCCGACTTTCGCTCCCCTCGCACCCTCGCTCGTCGCTTCTTCAGCAGCTTTCTCCGCGATCCCAACGCCCACGCCACTCCCAAGGGCGTGGTCAGCGCGGACGGCCGGACGTACGATGTCGAGACTGCCGTGCAGAACACGGCCACTTCGCCCCTCTCCCGACATCTCAAAGGCCGGCATCTTCAGATGATCGCCATCGGTGGTTCCATTGGCACTGGTTTGTTCGTCAGCTCGGGCGAGTCCTTCGCCGCCGGCGGCCCGGCCTCGGTGCTCATCAGCTTCGTGCTCACCGGGATGATGCTGTACTGTACTGTGCATGCGCTGGGCGAGATGGCCGTCTTGTTCCCCGTTGCCGGCTCGTTCTCCGCTTATTCCACTCGCTTCCTCGACCCCGCGTGGGGGTTTGCTATGGGTTGGAAGTAAGTATCATCCTTGCTGTCGTCTGGGCCGCTTCGCTGACTTACCCAGCTACGCTCTCCAATGGCTTGTCGTCTTGCCGCTGGAAGTAGTGTCGGCAACTCTGACAATCAACTACTGGTCGGACCAGAAAATCAACAATGACGCCTGGGTGGCCATCTTTCTGTTCCTCATTATCGGCATCAACCTGTTCGGCGTCCGAGGATACGGCGAGGCAGAATTCATCTTCTCCATCGTCAAAGTTACCGCCATCATCGGCTACATCGTGCTTGGAGTCATCATCGATTGTGGCGGCGGGACCGACGGCAGTTACATCGGGGGCAAGTTATGGCACCACCCCGGCGCCTTCAATCACGGCTTCAAGGGCTTGTGTAGCGTCTTTGTCAACGCCGCGTTTGCTTTTGGAGGAACCGAGCTGGTCGGGTTGGCGGCCGCGGAGACTGCCAATCCCCGCAAATCCCTCCCGACGGCCGTCAAGCAGGTCTTCTGGCGCATCACCCTCTTCTACGTCGTCTCGCTGACTCTTGTCGGCCTTCTCGTCCCTTACACCGACAAGCGACTCCTCGGCGGCAACGGCCCACAGCCCAGCAAGGCATCCCCATTCGTCATCTCCATCCGAGACGCCGGCATTGCCGGCCTCCCTTCGGTGTTCAACGCAGTCATCCTGGTCGCCGTCCTCTCCGTCGGCAACTCCGCCGTCTACGGTAGTTCGCGCACCCTCGCTGCCTTGGCAGAGCAGAATCAAGCGCCCAAGATTCTCGCATACATCGACAGAAGAGGCCGTCCAATCGTCGCCATTGGAATCGCATCCGTCCTCGGTTTCCTGGCCTTCTTTGCGGGTTCAAATCTATGGGAGTCAGCGTTCAATTGGCTCCTCGCCCTCTCCGGTCTCTCGTCAGTCTTCACTTGGGGCAGCATCTGCCTTGCTCATATCCGCTTCCGACGCGGCTGGAAGAAGCAAGGACACACGCTCGACGAACTCGCCTTTCGCAGCCAGCCAGGCATCATCGGGTCCTGGGTCGGCTTCATCTTCAACTGCCTTGTCCTCGTTGCGGAGTTCTGGACGTCCGCGTTCCCCGTCGGTTATGGTGAAATCACTGGTGATAATCGCGCCGAGTATTTCTTCGGAATTTATCTCGCCGCGCCGATTGTTATTGTCATGTACTTGGGGTGGAAGATTTACTATCGCACCCCGTTTATCCGAACGTGAGTATCCATCCATCTCCGCAAGGCGGCGCAATCCGCTCTATGGAAGAGGAATGTACGGCTAACATTTTTGCCCCTGACAGCCACAACATGGACCTCCACACCGGCATGCGCGATCTCAATATCCAAGACCTGATTATTGAAGAGAGGGCGGAGCGGGCGGCGTGGCCATTGTGGAGGAGAGTATACAAGTTCTTCTGCTAATGGCTTTGCTGCGGGCGTTTTTATCCTTTGCTTGCGGCGGTGTGACGATTAACGAGACGATTTCTCCAAAGGGCGTTGCTTGCCCATTTCATTTCGGTCCGTGGTTGACTCGAAATATCCTTTCAATAGCATGCATTATAGATGTAACATCTACTGCATCTCGTCATGCACATCATCGTGAGATTTCCTCGTCATCCCACCGCTTCCAAAGCGCCTCCAATCGCACACTCGCCTCCTTACTCACACACATCCCCGCATCTACCTCCTTCACATCCCCGCCGCCGCCGGCCAACGCCAGCGCAGCAAGCCCCAAACAGCTATGATACAAATCGGGCAAATCGCCAGGGAACTTCCCGAATCCACCTAGCACCGGGTGCTGCGTCTTGTCCAGCAGATATCTGCTCATCGCTTGCTGATTGTACAGCGCGGGCTGTCCGAGGATGTGCAGCGACGCCCCGACCCACCAGGCGTAGCAGGTGTCTGCCGTTTTGTTCGGGCGGCCGTTCATGCCTGCTGCGCCATCTGTGTGCAGGTCGAAGGGGGTGATGATGGATTTGTCGGGGCTTTGGTGGAGCGTTAGTGGTGGTGGCTCTGTTGCGCTCTGTGAGGGTGGCACTGGCTGGGAGTTTTTGATGCGGTGCGCGCCGATGAACTCGGAGTCTTGGGTTGCGTCTGGGTCGAGGAGGTCGGTTTGGCGGTGCGCGAGCCATCGGATTACTTCTTGTGGGTTCGAGGGGGCTCGGCGCGTGTCGGTAGGTTTGGTGGAGGAGGTGGGGAGTCGGTTCATGAAACGGAGAGCTCCTAATGAGCAGAACGTGTAGCCTGCGTGTGGCTCATGTAGGCTTTGGTCTGCGATGCCTCCGTCGTAGGACTTGAGTAGATGTTAGTGGGGATGGATCAATGATGAAGAACATGTACCCACCTCGGCATTTCGAATACACTCGACGAGAGCATCAACATTGATGTCCTCGACTTGGTCACCATCTACCATGAGCCGCCCTTCTTTCCGACTCCCACGAAGCATCCATCGCACCCCAGTCGCGCAATACCCGAACCTCGGATCCCGTCCTCCAGCAAGCTGACCGTCCACATGCGTCTCGCCGAAAGACCCGTCTTCCCGCTGCATCCGTCTCAACCAGCGCAGCGTGTCTTTCCGCCTGACACGGCCAAAATCATCTCCGAGGATGAGAAGCGATGCAAGAGCAAAATACGTCGCAGGCACATTCGCGGGATCCCATTTCGCATTCGACTCGTTCGCTCGCTCCCCCAAGTCAGTCCCAGGCCACATTCGAAAGCCGCCTCGCGGGTGCTGACACCGGTAGATCCAGTTGGCGTAGTCGCGTCGTTCTTCCGTCGAGCAGGTGGTGGTCAGTACACCGAGAAGATCCAGGGCGCTGAGCATGAGGAAAGCGAGATACATGCGGTTGCTGTCGTTGCTGGTGTATTGGTGGGGCAAGAAGGTTTTGATGCATCGTGTCCAGTATTTGATGTGGCGCGTCTAGATTGGGGAACACTCAGTCGTTGGGCTTGTGTTGGAGGGGAAGGAGGTCTGCGACAGACCTTGTCAAGGCATGGCTCCATTATGTTGGCTGCTTCGATTGGAGCCATCTGGTCGTGAACTAGAAAGAGCTATGTGCTCACTGGTTGTGACGCGTCTGCATGTGCTGCTTCACTCTCGCATTTACTGACTACACGACTTGAACAACATCTGGCTTGGAGATGCTTATGAAGGCCTGAGGTGTCAAACCACCAATATGGACGCAGAATAGAGTTTCTCCCGCGCCGAACTTTCTCTGCGAAGGCAGCAGCGCGTGGCGCCTTCGACTCGACCCCTGCTATCGATAAGGGAGGCAAAAAGCCGAAGCGCGTGCAGCTGCTCCGTCACTCACCTCCCTCCCGCATCTCTTTCGTTTCTTTCCACCTTCATCCCTCCTGGATGGAGTCATGCCCGACAAGATGTCGGAACGCCGCCAGCACACCGTCGTCAGTGTGTACTCCACAAAGGTCCTCTCCTACAATGAGTCTTCTATCCTCGTAGAAGCCGGCTCGTTCGATCCCATGCGATGCTTCCTCGGCCGCAGCGAAGACGACCACGATTCCGACGATGAACCTCCCGCGAAAAAGCGCAAGACGGACAACGTCAAAGCTCCTGTGAGAGCTGCGGTGGTGGACGAGTCAAAGCAGATTCCCATGTCGCGACTCATCGTCGACCTACACTTCCCTGACACACTTTACGACTCTCCTGTCCAACCCGAAGCCGTCGCAAGAGATGTTGAGTTTGAAGACGCGCATACCATCACTGTGATACCGTGTGGTCTCGTCGATCTCTTTGATCGAGGTCATCGACTCAAGTTCGCGAGTCCGAGGAAGAAGGGTCCGGTGCTGACCGTTGACGTTTCCCGTCTGCCTGACGAGATGGTTCAATTATTGACCCCTTTCGCCCGCTCGAACCACTCCTGGGGATGGAACGATGCGTTTGTTCATCGTTGTACACTCACGCGATCGCGCGGTCAGCTTTACACCGTAGTACGCTTCGAACTGGCGATGCTGTGGAATTCCGGCGTCTCTGCGTTCTCGGGCGGAGTGAGCGCAAACCCAGCCACGGTCAATCTCAGCTATCGGTCACTCAATCGAGCGTTTCCAGATCACAGACGAGATGAGGCGGACGACACTCAACCGTGGACACCACACGACTTCTACAACAGTGTGCACGTGCCAGCAAGAGACGTGGATGTGAAAGAGCATTTCCAAGACGTGCTTGATACTGAGCTATATCCCTTTCAGAAACGCGCTGTTCACTGGATGTTGGAGCGAGAGGGGGTGCAGCTCTCCGACGGTCAGATTCGGAAGATACCCAACGTGCAGAATCGGCGGGATGTGAAATTCTTCCACACAAGCGAGGATCTCAATGGAAACACATGCTACGTCAGTAATCTGCAAGGCATCGCGCAACGAGACCCACCTTCAGAAGAAGACAAACCACTTTTGGGCGGACTGTTGGCAGAAGAGATGGGCCTGGGCAAGACGGTGGAATTGCTGGCCCTCGTACGCTCTCATCCCCAGGTCGGAGTTGCGCGTGATCGAGTATTCGATGCAGCTTCAAACACGCATGTCACACCTTCCAAGGCCACGCTAATCATCACTCCCCCGACGATCCTACAGCAATGGCTCTCTGAACTCGCCAAACACGCGCCCGCTCTGAAGGTCCTCGTGTATGAAGGCATCACAGCCAAATCGTCAAAAGACCAGACCCAACTATTTGCCGACCTGACGACGAATTACGACGTCGTATTGACGACCTACAACACTTTGGGGCGAGAAATCTACTTCGCTGAGGATCCGCCCGAACGTAACATGCGCCACAAGCCGAAGTTTGAGCGCAAGAAGAGCCCTTTGGTGCAGATCCAGTGGTGGCGCATCTGCCTTGACGAAGCTCAAATGGTCGAGTCTGGAGTCACGGCCGCCGCTCGAGTTGCCCGCGTGCTGCCACGCGTGAACAGCTGGGCCGTCTCCGGCACACCGCTAAGGAAGGATGTCTCGGACCTCCACGGCCTATTGATCTTCCTACGCTTCAAGCCCCTATGCGACGACGCAAAGCTCTGGCGGCGTCTCATTGCCGATGGGAGACACCTGTTCCGGGACATCTTCAAAAGCATTGCGTTGAGGCACACCAAAGCTCAGATTAGAGAGGATCTCAACCTTCCACCGCAGAAACGTGTCGTCATCACCGTGCCATTCACTGCAATCGAGCAACAGCACTATGGAAGTCTCTTCAAAGAGATGTGCCAGGCGGTGGGTGTGGGCGAAGACGGCTCGCCGACGAGCGATCAGTGGGACCCGGAGGATCCGGCCACAGTGGAGGCGATGCGCACGTTTTTGGTTCGTCTGCGGCAGACATGCCTTCATCCGGGTGTCGGCGGCAAAAATCGCAAGGCTCTCGGCAAAGGCACTGGTCCGTTGAGAACGGTCGATGAGGTGTTGGAAGTCATGATTGACAACAACGAGACCAGCATTCGCACCGGCGAGCGTACACTTTTGGCCACACAACTGCTGCGAGGACATATTTATGCTTACGCGGGGGATGACCCGCATAGGTATGACAAGGCTCTCCCTATATATCTCGACGCTGTGTCGTCGAGTGAGGTGTCGGTGAAGGAATGTCGAGATCGTCTTGTGGCCCTGAAAGCGAGCCAGCATTCGGGGGACTTCATTCCTCTGGATGGAAAGGTCGAAATGGACGAGACGGACGACGAAGATTCAAGCTCGGAATCGGCACCGATCATTGGTCGAGAGAGGAACAATCTGCGTACCTCACTCCAAATGCAGCATGCCTGCACATTCTTCGCCGCTACCGCATACTTCTTGATCAAATCCGACGAGAGCCTGACTCCCCCGGATTCGGATCGTTTCAAGGAGCTGGAAGAGAAAGAAATGAGTCTATACGAGCGGGCCAAGCTCGTGCGAAGGGAGATCTTGAAGGCGAGTGCACGAAGGGCGGAGAGTGTAATGAGCACGATTCGTGACATGCAGGCCAAGGACGAATTGACAAAGATCCCCAAGATCAAAGATCTGGAGAGTCTCGGTGGGATCGAAAGCCGACGCATCGTCGAGAAGAGCGATTTGCTTTTCGATGGAATTCGGGCACTGGTGCAAGTCATTGTCGGCTGGCGGAGTAAGATGGCCGAGTTCCTGTTGAAACCCTTAGTGGACAACGAGGATGCCGATGAAACCACGGGTGAGGAGTATGAGGACTCCACCAAGCAGCAAGATGAGCTGTATGCGTACTTTGACGCCTGCAAATTCATCCAAGCCGACCTCAACACCGTCATCAGCGGTGAGGCGGCACCTCTCATCGATCACGAGGCCCAGATGCTCCGAAGGCATGCGAAGAGTTGACTGGACGAGAAAGTGATTGACGAGATGAAAGTCGCGGTACACGCTCCTGAACTCACGCTGGAGCTGTTGACGGTTCGCAACAAGCTTCGCGATGATTATAAAGACATCGGATCCATCCGTGGTCTTATACAGGAGACGCGTGGTCTGGAGACTTCGCTGCATGGACATGAATCTGGGGCGCGAGCTGTAGAGCGCGTGCTGGTCCGGAAACATCTCTCCGCTCTGCAGTCGGTCTTCACCACCTATACCAAGACCCTTGAAGCTCTGGAGAAGGAGATCGACCTCTTCCGCTCCACGCAGAATCGACGGCTGGAGTTTTATAGACAGCTGCAAGAGCTTTCCGATGCTGTGAAACCGTACAAGGAAGAGCTCGACGAGCATCTGGACGCAGAAGCCATGCAGGCTGCGACGCACAAGGAAATGGATCAAAAGAAGAACTTGTCAAAAAGCAAGAGCCACCGGCGATATCTTCTTTCCCTCCGAGACAAGACCGAGCCCGAGATCTGCATCATCTGCGTGACCAAGTTCGAGAATGGCGTTCTGACCACTTGCGGACACCAGTTCTGCAAGGAATGCATTCAGCAGTGGTGGAGCTCGCACCAGAATTGTCCCAAGTGCAGGACTCGCCTTAAGTCGGCGGACTTCTACAACGTGACGTACAAACCTCAGCTCCTCCGCGCACAGGAAGAGGTGCTGTCCAACTCCACCTCTCCGGACACCTCGGCCTCCCCCTCTTCCAGTTCCCAAAACGCCAACGCGTCCGCATCGATTTATGCGGACGTTGACACTCATCTTCTCCAGGAGATTCAATCGACCGACCTTCCCGCCCACTATGGGACGAAAATCGACACTCTCGGCCGCCAACTGCACTGGCTTCGTTCCCACGACCCCGGCGCAAAGACCATCGTCTTCTCCCAGTTCCGCGAATTCCTCGACATCTTGGGCACAGCTCTGCGCGACTTCAAGATTGGCTATGCTCGCCTCGGTCGTCCAGGCGCGGTGGAGAAGTTCAAGCATGATCCCAGTATTGATTGCCTGCTGCTCGACGCCAAGACGGATTCTTCTGGCCTGACGCTCGTCAACGCCACGCACGTGATCATTTGCGAACCCCTTGTGCAGACTGCCGTGGAGCTACAAGCTATTGCGCGCGTGCATCGTATTGGCCAGACGCGCCCCACGACCGTCTGGATGTACCTCACTCAAGACAGCGTCGAGGAATCTATTTACGAACTCTCGGTCACCAGACGCCTGGCGCACGTGCAGTCTCGCCAACAAAAGACAAAGCAGGCGCAGAAGTCGCGATCCTCTACTCCAGCGCCTCAGCTGAGCGTGCAGCAGAGGGAGAATGCGATTGAGGTGGCGAATTCGGAGGAGCTGCAGAGCCAGCCGATCTCCAAGTTGTTGGTCCCGGGCAAGGGCGGGGGTGAGATTGTGGGGAATGGGGATCTCTGGCAGTGTCTTTTTGGCAAGGCGAAGAAGGTGCCGGAGAAGGGGATGGGCCAGGGTGGGGATGCGATGGAGGATGTCCGGCCTGGGCAGGTCTTCCAGGGGAGTGAAGAATGGATGGAAGAGTGAGGCAAAGTTTATGGATATGCCGTTCAAAGAAACAGTACAAACTGCGCTTTGTTGGAGATTTCTGCCGCAGTCCATAGCAATCAGCAATGGTACATCTACGAAGCCATGCGATCAACGCCAGACCAAACTCAATGCCTTCCATCAGTTCTTCTTCATTGTTTCCGCACTAATGACTCAATGTACTCCTCCGCTTCGCCCGCCTCCTCTTCAACGTCTTCCGCCCATTCCGCGTCTTGACCCTCGACAAGAAACCATGCCGCCTTTTCCGTACGCGATGTGACGGGTTGAATGTATCTCTGATTGCGCCTCGCGCTTGGATCGATTGTGGCTGCTGGAAGGGTTGGAAGGCGGAGCTTGGAGTGTCGGGGTGAAGGGGCTTTGTGGAGCCTTGGGGCGGTGTGAGGAGTTTTGGTCGGGTGAGGGAGCGGGAGACGAGGGATAGTGGTCTGTGATGGGTGGTTTGTTAGTACTTTTGCGACTCTGGGTGTGGTGGTGGTGGGTTTTTACCTTTGCTGCTGGTTCGCGAGGCGTTGTAGTGGTGGTGTTTGGCGGGTGGAGAGGAGTGATGTGCGTGTTGACGGCGCAAAAGCCCTGCTGAGGCATCGGAGACACAGCATCTTTGCGCCGTTCGGAGAGATGGACAGAGGTGATGTTGGATGGGTAAAAGTGTGTGAGCGGGAGACGACGAGCGGAAGTGTTGCTGCGGAGTTTCCTCTTTGGGACGCAAGGAGGTCCAAGCTTCGAAGCGAGTTTCCATTGCGTGTCATGAAAGTGTATGCTGCAACAGCACTCCTTCCATCCCATCCGTATCGCCATTCTCAACCCAGGACGGCCGGCCAATCTCAGGCCACCATCCATCATGGATCTCCTCCACCGCCTGGCCGCCTTCCTCGACACCCCCTCGATCCCCTGGAAGCGATTGATCCTCACCTTCGCCATCGGCGAGTTCGCCCTCGAATCCTACCTCAGCTGGCGCCAATACCGCGTCCTCTGCCGCACCATTCCCCCGCCGCAGCTCAAACGTGAGATCGACCAAAAGACCTACGATAAGTCGCAAGCGTACGGGCGCGCCAAAGCAAAGTTCGGCTTCGTATCGGGCGTCTTTTCCCAGATCAAGAACTACTTTGTCATCACGCGTAACGTATACCCCTGGCTGTGGCGCGTGACGGGCACCTGGCTGCTGCAGGCGTGGTGGCCCAAGGCACTGCAGGGCGAGATCACGCATAGCTTGGTCTTTGCCTTTACGTATGGCTTCGCGGAGACGCTGCTCGGCTTGCCGTTCTCCTACTACCACACTTTCGTGCTCGAGGAGAAGTTTGGGTTCAACAAGCAGACGCTGGGGCTGTGGGTGACGGATCTGCTGAAGTCGCAGGCGCTCAGTCTCGGGTTTGGAATCCCGCTTGGCTCGGCGTTCTTGTGGATTATTCAGAAGACGGGCGACCGCTTCTTCTTCTACCTCTGGGCGTTCACGCTCGCCGTCCAATTGGCCGCCATCACCATCTACCCCATCCTCATCGTGCCGCTCTTCAACAAGCTCACGCCTCTCGAAGCCGGACCGCTCAAAGACCGCGTGGAGGCTTTGGCTCAACGTCTCAAGTTCCCGCTCGCGGAGTTGCAGGTGATCGACGGCAGCAAGCGCAGCGCGCACTCGAACGCCTACTTCACCGGCCTGCCGTGGAAGAAGAAGATCGTCATCTACGACACGCTGATTGAGAAGAGCGAGGTGGAGGAGGTGGAGGCGGTGCTGGCGCACGAGCTGGGCCACTGGAAGAAGGGCCACACCACCAAGCTGCTCGGCATTAGCAGCTTCCATCTGCTGTATGTGTTTGTGTTGTTCAGCGTGTTCATCAACAACAAGTCGTTGTACGAGGCGTTTGGCTTCTACAAGGAGAAGCCGATCATCATTGGCTTCATCCTGTTCAACGAAGTGCTGTCGCCGACGGACAGTATTGTCAAGCTGCTTATGAACATCCTGACGCGGAGTATGGAGTTTGAGGCTGGTGAGTTGTTCCATTTCTGATGTTTTCATTCCATTTGAATGTACTGACGATGCTCGTAGATGCCTTCTCCCACTCCCTCGGCTACTCCGAATCCCTCGCCCGCGCATTGATCAAACTGCAGATCCAGAATCTGAGCTCGATGGATGCCGACTATCTCTACTCCAGCTACCACTACTCGCATCCCATCCTGACCGAGCGATTGAAGGCGGTAGGGTGGAAGGGCGACACCACGGTTGGGACCGGCGTTGCGAATGGCGGAGTGAAGGCGAAGGACGAACTTTGAGGGCTGACGACTATTCGTTCTTCGGGTAAGCATTGCGTTGCATAGCGTTGGTGTCGGTGTCAACGTCGCTTTCGCTTTTCAGGGCTGAAAGCAGGAGGGCATAGCTCATCAGGTCGGACTGGGTGACCACTTCGCACATGCGTTCACCCGTGCTCTTCTCCAGACTCTTCAACCTCGTCCTCACTCTCCGTCTCGCTCTCCCCACTGTCATCCTTCACTTCCACCTCTGGTATCCGTCCATTCTGCTTCGTAGCTGGCGCACCTTCTCGCTCGCCCACCTCGCCCTCCCACGGCCGTTGCTCCCGCTCATACTCCTCTTGAGCCTGCCAGTCCGACGCATGCATCGGCGTGTTCGCAAACGACTCCAATTCCAGCACCTGCTGCCCCTCCGCATCCTCCTCCGCCCCCGCCAGCGGCAAGGCAGCATTAGAAGACGTCTCCGCCCACTGCTCGATCTCGCTGCGCTTTCGCTTGGTACCCTTCCCCGACGCGCGTGAAAGCAGTGCGTCGAGACGCGAGTCGTCGCCGGCGGGCAATTCAGCTTCTGCGTCGTCCGCTTGTGCGAGTTCCGCGTTGGCTTCTTCCACATCTTCAATGGGGAGACTTTCGCCTTTCAGCCCCGCTTCGATGCGGCGCAGGATGGAAATTGCGGGCCCGCCGGTTGGACCTGATTCGGCGGAGAAAGTGATTCCGCGGCGCGAGAGAGTGCAGTCTGGGTGGAGGTATGGTTGGCGCTCGCTCTTGCGGAGGAAGGCTGAGACGCTTTCGAGGGCTCTTGATGGGGTTATGGAGGATTCGAGGTGGGGGTGGTGGAATGTTGGGGGGAGGGAGGTTTTGGAGGGCATGGCGGGTCGGGCGGCCATGTTGGATTGGATGGTGTCGGCCAACAGGCCGTGTGAAGTGACGTGGTGTAATAAGATATGGAAGGCAGAAGATGGACGGGAGCGCAGTCAAATTTCTGGATAGAGTTTGGCAGGGTTGTGGTGTGCCTCAGGCACTCATCACCCCAAGTCGCGCATGTGCAACGAATCGGAGAATAGAAGGAGCCAATGAGCTCTCGAAGAGGGGCTGGCTGACTAAAGAATGGTGGGGGTTTCAGCCTATCACGCGTCGCGGGTGTGGGAAGATCGAGGGTGATGCGCGCTTATTCAGGCACCTTGCCTTGATCGCAGCGCTTCCGGCGGCCGCCAGGCCACGCGAAACTCCTCCAGTCCTCTAGACACGGCATGCATCGGGCGGTTGGAAGTGGGAGCCGGCGCATGTGCTGTCCTGTGCTTCCTGGCCCGCCCTTCTCGCGCAAGCTGATGTAGCTTTCCTTCCTCCTCCTCCGTTCCGCACCCGCATCACGGCCGTAGAGACAGCGCAGCTCCCATCCAGCTCATCCGAAGTCGGCAGGCCCCAGAGCGCCTCTCTAGCATGACCATGGCAAGCTCCAAGCACGACAACGAGCTCTGGCTCAACGATACCGCAGAAACTTCCCATGACGAACCTCCACAACCCCTTCGCATCGTCAAGCAACCCGCCTCTTCCAGCGCCAACTCTCTCCCGACCCAGCAGTGGGCACAGTACCAGGCGCCCTCCAGCTCAACAACACACTATGGACCGCCGACCTCTCCGCCTCCCACCGGCGGTCTACCAAATCCCAGAAGAGCACCAGCCTTGAGTAGTAGAAGCGGCACCCCGGCGGAGGAACGTGGCGGGGGAGGAAGAAGTATGGCTTCCTCGGACGCCTCCTCGGGTGCGGGCAGTGGATCGGGTGGTGTGGCGACTCGGCCGCCGAGGGCCAGGTTTGAGGCCAACGATCCCAACCGCCCTACTGGCCAGTGGTCACCTTCCAATCCTGCTGGCACGATTGGCGCATTGGCGCAACGCCGCGGAGCCCCGGCCAAGAACGTTCATACTGCCGATGCTCCTGTTCCACCAGACTCCCCGGGCGGGCCCGAGCCTCCTTATAAGAGCGAGGATGAGCACGCGGACGAGGCGGATGAGAGCGCAGGAGAGGACGAGGAAGGCACCCTCTTCCAGATTAGTCCGAGAAACTCCATACGCTCGGAGGGGTCGGAAGCCTCCCAGCAGTACTATCCCCCTCCGCTGGGAGCTGCTCCACCTCAGACAAGCGCGGCCGGTTTGAGCCTTCCCGACCCCGCAGGCGTGAACAGATTGAACAGCACCGCCTCTATATCGACCACCAAAGGCAACAGAGGATCTCCTCCGCCGCCCGAGACGCCGGCGACCGATACTATGCCCACAAATGGCTTGACTGGCATTGAGGCAAGATACGCCGCCTCGCAAGCACAGAGCGCGGCGGCTGCAGCAAGGCAGGCGCAGTATTCCTCCCCGCCCCCTCAACAGCAAGCAGCAGGAGCGGAAAGTGGACGATGGAGTCCCACTGAACGTCCGGGCACTTCTCCACATGGCCCTCCAGTCATGTTTCAGGGCAACGAAGAAGTCCAGTCGCGCGGGTCGGACGTACCGAGCCAGCAGCAGCGAAGCCGGCAAGGGTCTGGACAAAGCAGAACCCAAACTGGCGCACCATTGGAGGGCGAGGTGAATCGCTTGAATCTTCATGAAGAGCCACCTCCTGCATATGAGCCTCCACCGGCTGGAACTCCCAACTCGCAGTACCCGAACGAAAAGGGAAGATACGCGAATACGCCGCAGGCTACTGGCTCAGGAGCGTCTGCATCGGCGAGGAAGCCACCTACAGCTGATCCCAACGTTTCGCAGCACCCGGCGTTCGCGAATGACACGAATCAGCCACAGCCGCAGCGGAATCGACAGGGCTCGTCATCTCCGCAGCAACAGAACGGAGGCCTGCCGCCGGGAATGTCGCCGATCCTTGTCGCTCACGCCAATCAGGTGGCTATTCAGCAACCACAACCGCAGCAACCTGTCTCGCCCCCTCCCCTGCCAGAAGGTTGGATTGCACACCTCGACAACAACTCCGGTCAATACTATTACATTCACCTACCAACCCAGTCCACTCAGTGGGAGTTTCCCAAAGGACCTACTCCGCTTAGCCTTTCGGAGCCGATGAGCCCGACAGGCACATATGTTGGCCAGCCCTTCTCCCCCGTGGGCTCGGTCTTCAAACAGCCGCTATCACCCGGCTTTCCGGTCAACCAGCAAGCGAATGCAGGCACCTACGATCGCCTCTCCATGGCTGCCATTGCTTCGCCGACAGTCGCCGGCTTTACTGGACCGCCACCGCCGACCGCAGGCGTAGACATGTTCAAAGTCGCTCCCACCAACGGTGTCTACTTTGGCCCATATCTCCGCTACACGAATCTCGATCTCGAGAGAGGGCTGTGGTTGGGCAGTATCATGCTCATCACCGATGCCCAGCAGCCGCCAACGATTCACATCCATCAGAGCGTAGATCTGAGCCCCAGCCCACGGCAGTTGAAGGCCCACCCGATCCACTCCCACCAGCGATGGGTGTTCTACCGATACGATGTCGACCTGAAGATGGACGAGCAAGGACCGGCGAAATGGACCTATGCCATCACTTCGCATCTCGGTTGCACGCGGTATGAATTCCTCGTCGCTGGGCGGTACGAGACTAGCTGGCGCTTTGTGGCACACTCGGGTAACGATTTTGCGTTGAACGTTAACGCCAACGAGCGGAGCCGGCTCGGTGGCATTCCCCTCATGTGGAAGGATGTGCTGCTCAAACACCAGGAATGCGGCGGCTTCCACGCCCAGATCGGTCTTGGCGGACAGATCTACGCCGATCGACTGTGGAAAGACATCCCCGCGTTGAAGCAATGGACGCAGACGAGTGGAAAGGAAAACCGGAAGAATGCCCCCTGGTCACCGAAGATGGACGAGGACGTTGTGCACGCCTTCTTTCACTACTACACGAGCCACTTCGACCAGCCGGCGGTGCGGGAGGCGTTTGCGCAGATTCCGCAGATCTGCTGTCTCGACGACCACGACATCTTCGACGGCTGGGGCAGCTATCCGGAGTACATGCAGCAGAGCCACATTTTCCGCAATATCGGCCGTATCGGGATTGATATGTTCTTACTCTTTCAGCACCACACTACCCACGAGATCCTTCGCAATGTGTCCAACGATGTCGATCTCTTCACCATCACGGGGCAAGGATGGCATTTCATCAAGTTTTTGGGCCCCGCTGTGGTGGTGGTTGGGCCTGACACGCGGTCGGAGAGGACGACGACTCAGGTCCTTGCAGGCCCGTCGTATCAGGGCTTGTTTCCGAAAGTCGCCGTGCTGCCGCCAAGCGTACAACATTGCATCTGGCTCTTACCCGTGCCCATCATCTATCCCAGACTAGAGGGCGTGGAGCAAGTTGCGAACACCGTTGCCACAGGCAAGAAGTTCGTCACTGGTGGCTTTAACATGGCTGGCAAGGTGGTTGGCGGTCTGGCAGGCGTGGTGGGAGCGAAGGGGATGGTGAACTCCGGTTTTGACGGCGTTAAGAAGGCCGTGGGGAAGTCGGGCTTGATGCAGGGAGTGCTGAGTCCTTTTGGCGAGATTGACATGCTGGATGAATTGAGGGATCTGTGGACGCATGAGTCAAAGGTATATCTCTCTTCGACCACCCTACCTTTAATCTTCCCCGCTAACACACATCACACAGGATCTCGAGCGCACCTACCTCATCCGCACGCTGCAAGGCATCGCGCACAACAAGTCCATGCGCATGACCTTCCTCAGCGGCAGCGTGAATGTGTGCGGCGCCGGCCTCGTGCACGACCCGTCAAAGCTCAGCGACCACAAAACGATGTATCAGCTCATCACCGCGAGCATCGTCAACGCGCCCACGCCGGGCTACGTGCTGAAGCTGCTGCACAACAACAAGCCGCTGTACATTCCGCAGAACGGGCATCGCAGCACGCCCTCCGTCCCGACCGACACCAAAGAGGACATGATGGAGATTTTCGCCGCGGATGTCGATGGGCGCCCGCGGGATTTGCGCCGTCTGATGGGCAGGAGGAATTATCTGGCTTGCGTGATTTATGATCCGGTCACGGTGGGCAATTCCGGCTTTCCATCTGGTGGGCCGCAGGAGTCTGGCAAGCTGAGTCTCGCGGCGGACTTTATGGTGCAGAATGAGGGGGCGTTTGGGCAGCCGATGAAGTATGGACCGGTGGTGGTGCCGTGCTTGGAGTATGGACGATGATGGAACCAGCGGCAAGGCATGGGGTGTTGAAATCATTGCGAGCATTTGATTGATTGATTGCAAGCAAGCAAGCGTTGTCCCTTCTATGAAGTAAGCGTAGCCATGACCCTGATATTAGGTATTCCCTTTCATCCCAAGCGCACTCATCATCTAGTTCCCATTGACCAGCTGGGTCCTCTCCAATTCCGCGGCCTCTACCCTCCACTGCTCAATCACGCTCGATGTGGCGCTGTGCCCGCCGCAGACGACAATGACCACCTTCTCGTCGGGATGCACCGGCCGGCCGAGGGCCTGTTTCAGCCTGCCGTCGTAGCAGAGGGAGAGGGTGACGCCGCACGCCAACTCCACCAACATCCTTTCGGTGTCGAGGAAGCGGCAGCACGCCATGGCGGCCTCCGCATCGGTGTAGACGGCGTGGCGCAACCGGCCTTGCGCCTGGTACTTGCTGGCCAGCTCGAATGTCCGCTCCGCCACCCTGCGCGCGCCCAGGGTGACGGCACTGGATGTGATGTTCGGCAGCGTGATCAGCTCGCCCGCCTCGAGGCTCTGCGCCAGCGAGTCGGCGCCCAGCGTCTCCACCGCGAGAACCTGCGTGTCATCCCATTGTCCACCCAGCCTGTCGAGGCCCTGCACAATGCCGCACATCAAGCCACCACCGCCAACGGAGCACGCAATCATCTCCGGCGCGCTCTCGCCCAGCTCGCTGAACTGCACGCGCAGCTCGTCCATCAGCGTGCTATGCCCATCCCAGATGTCCTGATGGTCAAACGGCGGCACGTAAACGCACTCGGCCCCCGCCGCCTCAGCAAGCGGCATCATGACCTCGCGCAGATGTGCGTCGGCCTCTCGCAAGCCCGCGCCGAACTGCACGACTTCCGCCGCGCCGGCGATGCGGATCTTCTCCACCATGAAGGGCTTGGTGGTGTCGGGGACGACGACGCTGCACGGGCGGCCGAGGAAGTTTGCGGCGTGGACGGCGGCGAGCGCGGCGTTGCCGCCGGACGTGGAGAAGAAGTGGACGTTATGGGGGTTCTGGGCGCGGCGCATGGCGGTGCAGAGCAGGTTGCCGATGCCGCGGGATTTGAAGCTGCCGCTGGGTTGCAGGTTCTCGAGTTTGAGGAAGATTCTGCTTCTACGGTTTAGTGATCTGGTTGTTCTCGCTGCAGGTTGGAGGAGGCAGGATGGGCGGGAAGTGGTATTCTTACCATCCTGCTGCTTTGGAGAGGGTGTCGGATTCGACGAGGGGCGTCTGGCGCCAGGGCTTCTTGTCCTTGACGGCCATGTTGCTTATATTGTGTGAAGAGTGGAGATTGACGGGAATGGGAGATGTGCAGAGGACAAGCACAGAGAAGAGACGCTGGAGGAGTACTGAATGGAGGAGGAGAAAAACAGAGGGAAGCGGACAACAAAACTTCCTCACCGTCTCGTCAGATATTTATGGGGAGTCCCATGGCGTGTTGCGCGGCACGGGGTTTATCTTGACTCCATGTGGGTAAAAAAATCGGGCAAGGCGAACGGCATGCTGGGCCGTGGGCAGGGCCTGGTCGCTGGAGAGAGTGGAAGGATGAGGTGTTGGCGGCATATGGGCGAAAAGCGGGCGGGTGAACCGCCGCTACCCGGGACAACGTGACCCGAAGCGGCGATGTTTTACGTTCTCATTACCCTATAACTTGCGCGAAACTTCGCCCACACGCCTCGCCTCGTCCGGGGACCCCAATCAGCCTGCTCTCGTCGGGCTTTGTTTGCGTTGAGAAGGCGCATGCGGACGCGGTTTCGCGTGCAAAACATTGCCGTTGCCGTGCGTTCCCGCCGTCACATGAGCTGCACGCGGAGGGGAAGCGTATGTCGCCACGGATTGTCCTTCCGACTTGGTGTCTTCGTAATCTCGTTATCTCTCTACCGCATGCATAGTTGCCAAGGCTGGGAGTCACTCTGCATACGCCCTTGGCTCCGCAAAGCATCCGATTGCCAACTGGCCAATGTCGGGTGACCCTTTTATCAGCGAAGTAGAACTGCTTGATACCGCCTGACTTCGCTTCCAAATCGTGCTGCCAGTCAGCTGCCGGCTTCCACTCTCGCTCGTGGACCACGAAACAAGCGAGCAACAATGCTGGGCAGTAGTCTTCTGCTCTCCTCCGTACCCGCTGATCGCTCCTCCTAAGGCCCTTTCAACACGTATTGCTCGAGAAAGTCGTTGACGTGTTGGAAGTATCCGCGCTCGCCGACAGTGTTGTTGTGGTCGCCGTTCGGGAGCTCCTTCCACACCAACCCTTTCGCTTTGCTCAATCGGAAGAGTTCCTTCATGTGTGATGGTCTGTATACCTCAGCGTCAACGAATAATCTATGCCCACGTATGACGACAGACTTACGGCACAATCTCATCTTTGAGTCCGCTCAGGAACAAAATGGGAATATCGGTGATCTGCGGAATGGTCTCCTCACTTTTCCAGTATTCGTGACAAAGCGGCGTCAGGATCTTCGCCGCCGGCATGACCTTGGGAATCATCTTGGCGATGCTGAGGAATGTGTTTTCCAGAATCAATCCCTTGATGTCGCCAGTCCCCTTGTTCTTCGCCACCAAGTCGATGCTGACCGCGCCGCCGAGACTCTGCCCGTAGATGACAATATTGTTGCTTTTGAGGTCGTCGCGTTGCCGGATGTAGTCCAGGCCCGTCTGAGCATCGATCTTGAGGCCTTTCTCGTTTGGGTCGCCGGTGGAAAGGCCATACCCTCGGTATTCGAGCATCAAAGTGGTACATTGGAGGTCGTTTGCGAGCACGCGAGCGATGGGCAGACGGTGGCCAATGTTGCCTGCATTGCCGTGAAAGGTCAGAATGGTGATGGGCCGGGCTTGTGACTTGTTGGGTGGCCGGACGAGAAACGCGCTCAATGTTTCTCCATCCGGCGTGGGAATTGATAACTCCTCATAGTCCTCGATACCGAATTGAGAGGGCTTTGGGACGTCTTTCCGCGCTCCTGGGGGGATGTTTCGAGGGTAGATGAGTTCGCTGGACTTGGGGTGAATACTTGTTCGAGATGACGATTGATGGATATAGATGGCTTACTTTTGCCAATAGTACAAGGCACCGCCAGTCAGACTGGCCAGACCGCCCCCGAAGTAGAAGGGCCACTTGACCCACGCCCACCAAGACGCCATTTGCAGATTCCTGGTATACAGCTGCTGAGGCCTAGCACATATCGCTCGTTCTCTCACAAACGACGCAGGACGAAGTGGATAGCAAGTGGATATCCGTGCAGTCGGGGAGATCCTCGTTCGAATCATGCAACCGACTGCGGCAAATCTTACAATAGCTCGGGCTGTGATGCAGTCGGTGCAAGGCAGTCGGAGGTCGACATTCGCGCCAAGCTGAGGTGCTTACTCATCCCTCTCTTGTGGCGGAAAGTTTGGAGCTTAACGCGAATCACGAAGCAGCCTGGCGTTTGTTTGACGCAGCTCCCACACCTCGCCCACCCTCCGTCCTTCTCATCACCATCCTCTCCATCTCCAAACACAGCTTGAAGGCGCTTGGTAGATCGCTGCGCATTGTCTCGAAGGAGGAGGACATACTGCTCTGACGGCAAGCACACAACAACCACACAACATGGGGCCCACGGGGATGCTTGGGGAAGGTATGTCGCATGCGCAAAGGATAGGATGTCTGGGATGAGCCCCCTGCTGACTGACTGCTCCCAGATGGCATCCACGTCGACATGAATCACCTCAAATCCGGCGAAGTCAACCTGGGCACATCGATCATGGCGATTAACTTCCAAGACGGCGTGATACTGGGCGCGGACAGCAGAACAACGACGGGAGCATACATCGCAAATCGAGTGACGGACAAGCTCACACAGGTGCACGACACCATCTGGTGCTGTCGGTCGGGGTCGGCGGCGGACACGCAGGCGGTGGCGGACATTGTGCAGTACCACCTGGGCATGTACGGCATCACCAACGACGAGCCGCCCACCACGCAGACGGCGGCGGCCATCTTTCAAGAGCTGTGCTACGATAACAAGGACCAGCTGAGTGCGGGCATCATCATTGCAGGATGGGATCACCGGCACGGCGGGCAGGTGTACGCCATCCCGCTCGGAGGCTCGCTGCACAAACAAGCCTACTCGATTGGCGGGTCCGGGTCGACATACATCTACGGCTACTGCGATGCGAATTGGCGCGAGGGGATGACGGAGGCGGAGGGGATTGCGTTTGTCAAGGGCGCGCTGCAAGAGGCGATCAAGTGGGATGGCAGCTCGGGGGGCGTGATCCGGATGGTGGTGTTGACGGCCAAGGGCGCGGTCAGACATCTCTACCTGCCCGATCGCAACTACGAGGGCCCGGGGACGGACAAGCCATAGTGTGGAGTGTAGCGCAGCATGGCGCGAAGGGTGGAGGGAGACAGCGAGGCATATCTGTACCTTATCACACCTTACCCCATCTCTCATGTCGTGGAGTGCAATCAGCGTCGGGAGAGGTACCGAGTGGCACGGCTGTAGAACCAATCACTAGCCCGTACCGCTCTTCTCGCGCTTACGACATTCGCTCATCACGATCCACATCTACCTTGATAACTTTCGAGCTGTTGAGGCAAGAGCGAGGCAGCGGCGAGGATGAAAAGGCAACCAGCAGAAAAAGCGGTTGCAACATCCAACCTCTTCCAACACTCACGTCCATATGCAGGCGGTGGTCTGCCGTGACATCACGAAACCCTTGCTTCCCCGGCGGATCCCAGCCAAAGCCACTTGATTAGCTGCGCGGTAGTTTTAAGCAACAAATTTATCCCGCCGGATTGCCCTCTTCCGTCCTCATTTCCAGCGCTTTTGCCCTCCCTCAACACCCTCCACCACCTCCTCTTGGATTCCTCCTCTCCTCCCTCAGCAATCCGGACATCTCGGCGGGACCGTCTCATTTACTTGACCGACGGTGCCTGTGTCAGTGTAGCTTTGAATGGAGGTACGTCGTCTGTGGTGTCACCGTCCAATTGTTGGGATCTGCTTGACGCGCTTGCCCGCTTCCCGCATCCTCCTCCTCCTCCACCACCACCACCACCTCTTTGACCGCCACCTCATCCATCACCCCACCCTTGCGCTCCTCTATACCGTCACCCACGCGACTGCAATGCCCACCAGATCTCGTGGTCTTGCCACATTCCCGCCGCGTGGTGTCACGCCACATGCGAAGAGCGCCTTGGGCTAATCTACTCTACTCCTCCTCCAGCCTCTACCTTACCCCTTCCTCCTCAATGCGCTGCCATGTCTGTGGTCATTGATGCAGTGAACTCCCTCTTCGCCCATTCTTCCGACCCCCGCCAGCACGCGTATGACGACGATCCCCGGCCACGGTGGAAAGCGCCCATGACCCATACCGCCCGACGAGCATCGAGCTCCTCCAACACCACCACCACCCAACAACAACAGCATGCCCGCCCGCAAATCGCCCCGCGCAGCATCTCCCAACCTTTACAAGACCCCGATCACCCCCAAGCCAGTCCGGCAGTAACAGACGCCCCCAGACATGCCCCGCCCCCGGAACCCGGTTTACCCCCTTCACAACCATCAGACACCGCCATGGCGTCGCCACAACGCCCCGCGCGGCAAGCGGCGCCCAAGAAGATCAAAGTGCGAGATCTGGAGCACATCCAGAGTTTTGCCACACAGGACATGGACGCCTTCTCCGAGCTCGGCAGCAGCAGTTGGTCGCGCTCGAGGGCGGATGGAGGCGAGAGTCCGCAGTATGAGATCAGCGAGATGAAGGTGGAGCATATCATCGAAATGGTCGCTGGCCTGTTGACCAAGATTACCACCACCAACGACCAACAGCATGAACACCTGCACCGCCAACCGCCCCATCTGGACGGCTCAACCCCGCTGAACCTTCAAACGAGCAGCGTCTTGGCCTTTCACGGCAAGAACGTGCCCAGCATCACCATCCTCAGCTACCTCAGCCGCATCAATAAATATTGTCCGACGAGCTACGAGGTCTTCCTGAGTTTGTTGGTCTACTTTGACCGCATGACGGAGAAAGTCAATGCGGGCCCCATGGAGAGCCTGCGCCAGGCGAACCGCGGCGCAATGGAGCACAATCGCAGCGCGCGCAGCTCCAGCGAGTCGCTCGCCTCCGATGCAATGGAAGGCGTGACGACATCCAGCCCGCCTCCGGACACCCAGACCATCACCCCTCCGCCCTCGGGCTACATGGAGAAAGGGGTGGAGGATGGACGGCCGGGGACTCCCCACAGCCGCAGTTTCGGCTCGGAATCACCCCCAAACCCACCCGAGCCGATGTCCATCGACCCATACAACCTCTCGCATTTCTTCGTCGTCGACAGCTTTAACATCCACCGCCTCGTCATCGCCGGCGTCACATGCGCCAGCAAATTCTTCTCCGACATCTTCTACACCAATTCCCGATATGCAAAGGTAATTCCCGTACTACTTCACGCCAATATCACAGAATCACACTGACTTAGATACCACCAGGTCGGCGGCCTCCCGCTACCGGAGCTCAACCATCTCGAACTGCAATTCCTGCTCCTCAACGACTTCCGCCTCTCGGTGCCCGTCGAGGAAATCGAAGCCTACGGCACAATGCTGGTGGAGTTTTACGCGCGTGAAGTCGTCGCGCAGCAGAAGGCGGCGCAGGCGCAGGCGATGCAAGCCCGCTCGCTCAGCGAGAGCTCCTCCGACAGCACCAATACCGTGCGCGCCGTGGCGTGATAGAACGCGCTCTCGGGACGATGCAATGATGCGAAGATCATGCAGCTCACATTACACTCATCGGCTGCTATCAGGCGGTCTCATATACCCACCCCGCGAATGACACGAATGGCGTTGGGAGTTTGATTCGAGGCGGCTTTTTGATTTTGTTTTCGCTACTTGCTCTTTCCGGGTATCGAGAATAGAATGGGAGGGGGGGCCAGGGGCTTCCAGTTGTTATGCATCGGCTTATTAGAGCTTCCTCGATAGACTTGCCCTTTTGCCCCCTCCTCCAGATTTCCTTTGTTTTTGGCCTCACATTCTGCTGATTTGTCGAGGAATGCTGCGCGCGGGACCTGCCTTTGTTCTTCCAGTCTGTTCTTGCAAGCGTTCGATGGTTTCTGCGTCTCTTCTTCATTTTCATTACTCACTTTGCTGTGCACGGGGGCTTCACAGAATAGGAGGTGGCTCGATGGGTACTTTTGCGAGATTGAAAGAGCGGATATAGAGGGTGAGGGCTTTAGGTGCGGCGTTGTAATCAAGGCTAGAATGGACAATGATGATTATGCTTTTTGCGGTGACCTTCTCCATCGTTCGGGAGATGCGCGGTATGTGCGATCTCTTCTTCTTCTTCACTCCCCCTTCAATGCTGTATGGGCTGGTGCGTTGACGAGTCGAGGTCTTCGAGTTCAGGGTCGAGGCGTACGCGTTGCCGACTTGCTGGATCGAGTATGCTCCACTGCCGACGGCGGATGCGGTGTTCTGGATGTGGTTGCGTACTCTGTCATTCGCTTGCACGGTTCCATCTCAGAGCGAGGTCGCGCGGCCTGCTGGCTTGGTCACGCGCGTTATCGGCTGCTTGGAAGGCTGGAGATACTCGAGAACCGACGACGCGGACTTGGGCGATAGTCGATGGCATTCGTGAAGTTCTGGTCTCGTGGATCAGTCCGTGTGTTCCATCTCAGATCCAGATCGCACAGCCTGCTGGCTTTGTCGCGCGCGTTGCCGGCTGTTTGGAAAGCTGGAGATACTCGAGAACCGACGACG